>NC_087193.1:7909783-7912283 GCF_035594125.1 Scylla paramamosain | reverse complement strand
ACCATCACTACCACACAACTACCACCGCAACAACAATAAACAACAATAACTACTCTTAGTACCCCTGTGTGTGTGCCTCTGTCTAACTACCTATCTATCTCCCTCTCCACACTGAAGCACTACCCTCCCTCCCTCCCTCCCTCCCTCCTTCCCTCTTTCCATCTATCTGCCAATCTGTCTATCTATATAAAGCCCCCTCCCTTTCCCTCCCCAGGCTCCCTCGTGGCGGTCCCCCTTCTGAGTGGCCACCTCGGGGTTCCTGACATCGTGCTGGCATTAGTAGGAGCCATATCAGGCATTCTAGAATATGTTATCTACGGCTTTGTCTCCCAGGCCAGACCCTTTCTTCTCTGGATTGGTAAGTGTGTGTGTGTGTGTGTGTGTGTGTGTGTGTGTGTGTGTGTGTGTGTGTGTGTGTGTTTGGGGGAGGGTGTTTGATTATATTTTCTACTGTTTGTTACTTTTTTTCTGTTACTTCTTCTTTTTCTTCTTCTTCTTCTTCTTCTTCTTCTTCTTCTTCTTCTTTTTTCTCCTTCCTCTACTTTTTGCACTGGGTCAATCCTGCTTTTCTTTTTTTCTCTCTCTCTTTCTTTCTTCTTTATGATTATGTATGCCTCCTTCTACTACTACTACTACTACTACTACTACTACTACTACTACTACTACTACTACTACTACTACTACTGCCACCTCTCCTTCATCCACCGATTCAATCTTGTGTTTTTTTTTTTTTTTTGGTTTTCTTTCTCTTTTTTTTTGTTTTCTTCTTCTTTATCCTTTTCTTCCTCTCCCTCCTCATCTTCTTCTTCCTCCTCTTCTAATTCCTCTCTTTTTAATTATTGAGTATAGTTATCTTTGTTTTGTTACCCTACTCCTCTCTGACCTAACCCTTCCCTCCCTCAGGCCCTCTGGGCGCGCTGCTCCTCAACTCCTGCACCATTGCTCAGCGCTCCATGATGACCAAATTTTGTGTCCAATGACGAAATAGGTGAGTCAGCTTAACCTAACCTGACCTGAAGAATTAACTGCCAATTTGACCTAACCTAACCTAATCCAATCAAGTTCCTCTGACCTAACCTAACTTATCCTGAATTGACCTGACCTAGTTCATTTAGCCTTATTAAATCTAACCTCATCTAATTTAACCAAAGTTCATCTAATTTTACCTCATCTAATTTAACCTAATCCAGTATTATCTAACCTTATCTAATCTAGTTGAATCTAACTTGACCTGACATAAAGAAACTTACTCTAACCGAACCTGACCTACATCCAACCTAACCTAACCTAACCGAATCTGACCTAACCTAACCTAACCTAACCTAACCTAACCCAACCTAACCTAACCTAACCCAACCTAACCCAACCCAACCTAACCCAACCTAACCTAACCTAACCTAACCCAACCTAACCTAACAGATAACCAACTCCACAAATACTCCCTCAATCATATTCCACACTCACCAACAAAAAAAGATCAAATAAAAAGAATAAATAAAACAAAAAAAGTGCACAAATTCAAACTTCTAAGCATCCCCTTCGTCGCCTTCTTCAGGTAAAGTGTCCGCAGTACTGGGGGCCCCTGGACGGGATGATGCCCATGGTGAACTCCGCCCTGTACACCGCCGTTTACCACGCCTCCGTCAGTCTCTTCCCCTCGGCTCACTTCTTCCTGGGCGCCGCAGCAAGTGCCCTCATGCTCGTCTTCTTCTGGTGAGTAAGGAGTCTGCTGGTGGTCTTGAGTCATGGGTCAGGAGTGATGGAGGGCAGTCTTGGTGATTCCTTCGAGTGACTTTTTGAGTGAGTGGGCTTTTGAGTGATGAGTGACGAGTGGCGAGTCAGTTTTGGAGGTTCCATTGAGTGATTCTCGAGGTCAGTTTTGGAGAGTTACGAGTCATGAATGATGGGGTGAGTCTTGGTGGTTCTACTGAGTGATTCTCGAGTCAGTTTTGATGATCCTCTTGAGTCACAAGTTAATCTTCTGAGACGGTCTTGGTGTTTCTCTAGTGATTCTTAAGTCAGTTTTAATAATGATCCTCTTGAGTGATGAATCAGTCCATCCTCTTAATTCTGAGCCTTTTTGATGAGTAAACCTCCTTAAATTGTTACCGGATCCTCTTGACGTGGAATCAGCCACGTTAAGATGGACAAAATGGTAATTCTCACCTGTCTTGTGGCGTCTCTAAGCTCAAGTTCTTGCTCTAATATATCTGTCATTTTACGCGGATTTCCTTTAGTGTATCGATGCAGTACTCAGCAGTTTGGTAAGCTTCTGATCCTCCAGACAGGTAAACTCTCAGGTGTCAACAAGCCCCTTCTCATTACCACATAGAAAACAAACACTCGCGAACTTGTTAGGGTGTTCCTTCTCTATTCTTCCTTGGGCTGCTTCCATCAGGGCTCGTCACAGCAGGTCACCCTTCTCCAACGCGATCGTTCTTCTGGCTCTTCCTCAGTCCACAGATCTTCTTTTAGGTATTCTTCTTCTCTCTCTCTCTCT
>NC_087193.1:7847283-7904783 GCF_035594125.1 Scylla paramamosain | reverse complement strand
CAAACAAGGAGAAGAGAAACAAGACCAAAAGAAGTACAAGACAGTTGCTGGTAGAGGAAAATTAAGTAATGATGGTGATGGTGATGGTGATGGTGATGGTGGTGAGGGAAGCGAAGGAAACGAAAAAAGCAAATTAGAAAGAGAAATGCATAGCGAACTAATAAATGAAGAAGGTGAATATAGCGATGGGCAAGACAGTGATAAGCAACTCGATGTATCAATCCTCCTACCAACTGAACAAATACGTAAGTAATCTGGTTATTTTTATGAGAGAGAGAGAGAGAGAGAGAGAGAGAGAGAGAGAGAGAGAGAGAGAGAGAGAGAGAGAGAGAGAGAGAGAGAGAGAGAGAGAGAGAGAGAGAGAGAGAGAGAGAGAGAGAATCATATTTTTCTTCTATATACAATCACTTCTGTTATTATTATTACTACTGTTATTATCAGTTTTATTATTATTATTATTATTATTATTATTATTATTATTATTATTATTATTATTATTATTATTACTATCATTATTATGTAAGTCAGGTGTGGCTGAGATTACATTAGACTAAATCAGATCATGTTAAGTTAGGAAATATTAAGTTAAGATTAAGTAAAATTACTCCACTACCTGTTTATTCATTTATTCACTTATTTATTTTCGTTTATTTCTTTATTTTGTATTTTCATGCTTGCTTTATTTATTTGCATATTTATCATTATTATTTTTTTTACAAAGCGGCCATGTTGTTTTTTGTTTTTTTTCATGACAATTCTGTTTAAAAAGATTACAAAACATTTTCCATTTCCTTTTATTGACAGAATCTCCAGCTGATGAACATAATACACGAGAAAGTGACAACCCTTTTGATTTAATTGGTAAGCAGAAACAGTATTCACGTTTCTACCTTCATTCTTTACATGCTCATCAGATAAGGAAAGTCGCTCACTAGAATCACGAAAGCACTCTTCAGAATTCCCTAACATGTTAAATTGTTTCTAAAATTATAATAACTTCCCCTCGAAAACCATTAATAACTTCCACTACAGCCTGTTAAAAGTGCAGAATCCTTGTTGAACTCTAGAACCATGAAAACACCTTTGAAAACCCCATGGACTTACATTACTGCCTGTTAAAAGTACAGAATCCTTGTTGAACTGTCTCTAGAACCATGAAAACACCCTTGAAAAATCCAATTAATTCCATTAGAGGCTGTTGGAATTTCAGGGTAGTTAAGACGCTTGAGAATTTAAGAATGCAGTTTTCTACTACTGTTTCTATTGTTTGCAGTTAAGAACGTTAAGTGGATGATATTGGCTGTCCCTTGTTTCGTCTTAATTTTGGGCATTAAGATAGTGACTGGCCGACTGTTCGTAAATGGAAGCCGCAGAACCACCACCGACACCAACACCAACAACGACAGTGCAAGAAACAACGGTGACTACAACGACCCTAGCACATCTGCAGAAGAAAATAACCCCAGCAGTTCCAATAGTAGTAGCAGTGTTGCCAACTCCTTCTCCATCAAAGACATGACCGATAACGTATTTTTGTCGTTAACGTCTCAGATAATTCAAATTGTCTTTCATTACACTCTTACTAGACAAAATTGTGGTGATCTTGAGCCATTCATGCGTGTTTAATTCTAATTTTTGCCCATATCCTGAAACGCTGGCGCCGCACCTCCATTACAGACGCTGAAAAGGTTCTAGTTCAGGTTTTTAATGGTGTTTTTTACGGTCATAGTGACATATCAACAAGATTTCTAAGTTATGGAGAGGAAAGCACTGTTGAGAACACGGCTCGTCATCTCTTGTGGCCTTGGAAAATAGTAGTGGTGGGAAAGCAAAGCGTTTCAGAATACGGGGTTGTGTGAGAGGAGGGGGAGGGGCGTGGTTGCCTACTTGTGATTGCAACGGGATCCAGTCAAACTACAATTTTTTTTTTTTTTTTTTTTTTTGTTGAAATCCCAATGTATTTTTTTTTTTTTTTTATGAAGTGCAACTACATATTTTTTGTTAGTTTTGTTTTTTTTCCCCCCACTTCCTGTGTGTGTGTGTGTGTGTGTGTGTGTGTTCTCTGGTCAAATTTATGAGTATGATAAGAACATGATGAAATAGATAAATATATTAAAGATAATAGATAAGGTAAACAAAAACGATAACAATGATAAAGGGAAAAAATAAAGGAAAAGAAACAAGAGAATGGAAAACAACAACAACAACAAATTACTATATCAACACTCACCCTTCATTTCCTTCAAGTCAACCGCAGCTTTCTTATCAAACACCTCCATGTCCCTTTAAATCTTTTAGTCCTTTCAATTCATCACTACCCCTTTTTTTTTTCTTCTTCTTCTTCCTATCAGGAGCCCAAATGACGACACCACCACTCCTCCATTTCTAGATCAACACTGACGACCACGTGACCAGCCGCAGGTTCCCTCACTGATGCTCACTTTACCTTGTTCCTTTAACTTATGAATTGCGTCATTTACTAAAAATTAATATATAAAAAATAAATTAACTACAAGCAAAATATATTCTCTCTACAAGCATCCATTAGAAATAACGGGGGGTTAAAAATAATATAGTAATATGCAGCTCATTATGTTAAGGATGGTTTGTGATTTAAAGGAACGATGCTTAAGAAAAGTGAAATAGTTTGTTCTGGGTAGAGACATTTTAAATGCATACAAGTGTAGATAAATAGGAATAATGTAAATGAAAAACAAATAAACGTGCAACACGAATAAGATCATTGTTTTTTGCTTTTCTATGTACGATGATTTTGTTTGGCTTTTCTATGTACGATGTTATTTGATTTTCTAGGTATAATGTTTTTATATATTTCTAGGCATGATACGCATGATTTCCCTTTGTTTCTATAGGCACAATTTATACTTCAACCCTTTCAAAAAGAATAAAACCAATAATAATAATAATAAATAATAATAATAACAACAATAATAATAATAATAATAATAATAAAAACAACAAGTACTAAGGAATAGTATTTACTGAGATTTCTTACAAGTTTCATCATTTTCAAGTTCTAAAGATATCAAACAGTGTGATAATTATATTACAAGATTATGGCAACTATCTTTTGAGCAATAACACACGGAGAGGAAAACGAGGAGGAGGAGGAGGAGGAGGAGGAGGAGGATAAAAAAAAAAAAAAAAAAACGAGGAAGACGAAGACAAGGAAGATATCAAACAGTGTGATAATTATATTACAAGATTATGGCAACTATCTTTTGAGCAATAACACACGGAGAGGAAAACGAGGAGGAGGAGGAGGAGGAGGAGGAGGAGGAGGAGGAGGAGGAGGAGGAGGATAAAAAAAAAAAAGGACGAAGACGAAGACAAGGAGAAAAACAAAAACGAGGACAAGGAATAGAGGGAAACCAGGAACAAAAACTAAGGAAGAGGACAAGGAAAACAAGAACAAGAACGAAGACGTGGACAATGAGGAGGAAAAAGAAGAGGAAGAGGACAAACTTAGTGGTGGAAGAGGCGCAAATTAGAATGCACAAGAACAATGTTGCCTTCATTGCACGCCTCCGCCACCAGGGCATCATTAGTGGATCCGGCAGGACTCACTATGTATTCAACGCCGGTCTGTAGGTGGAAGAGGTATTAGATGCCATTACTTGTGATCATATATAATTACTTAGGATTATATAGGATTACATATACATCTTTGCTAACTGAGAAGAGAGAAGACAAAGATGAATGATATCTTAGGATAAAATAAGATTACATTCGATTATATACAACTGCAACAAGACCTTGCTAACAGATTGACAGATGGAAGATGAAGGAAACGGAAAAGGAGGAGGAGGAGAAGAAAGAAAACGAAAGAAACAAAGGAAGAGAAGGAGAAAGAACAAGAAAGAAACAAAGGAGGAAATGAAATAACAGATTGACAAATGGAAGACGAAAAAAACGAAAAAGGAGGAGGAGAAGAAAGAAAACGAAAGAAACAAAGGAAGAGAAGGAGAAAGAACAAGAAAGAAACAAAGGAGAAGATATAACAAGAAAACAACCGAGGAGGAGGAGATGAATTGTACCATCTATTAACAATTTACAAGAAATACTCTCCCCCCAAAAAAATGTAATATAAATAGAAAAAGTAAATTAAAAATCACACAACACATTTTTCCAGAGAGAGAGAGAGAGAGAGAGAGAGAGAGAGAGAGAGAGAGAGAGAATTTTTCCTTACGGTTTTACTTGTAACAAATATTTGAGTCATAATCCCCGGCCCCCCCCCCCCCTCTCTCTCTCTCTCTCTCTCTCTCTCTCTCTCTCTCTCTCTCTCTCTGTTTTAGAGAATGACAAAAGAGAAATTACGTTTTAGAGAATGACAAAGGAGAAATTACCAGGAAATTACTCCCCTAAAGACAAACATAAATGAAAATAGATAAATGAACAAAATGTGAGAAAATATATAAACAAGACAGGAGTGGAATTACACGAAATATGATTCATCTTAGAAGTAAAATAAAGAAAGAAAAGAAAATGGTAAGCAAAGAAAACAAGAAAGAAGAAAAGAACAGAAACAAAGGGAAGAAAAGTAAACAAAGAACAAAAGAACAATAAAAAAAAAAACAAGTAGGCAAAGAAAACAAGAAAGAAGAAAAGAGTAGAAACAAACAATAACAAAGAGAAAACAAGTAAACAAATAAAAGAACAGAAAAGAACAAACAAAAACACAAGGACAAAAGAACAAACGAACAATAACAGACAGGTACAGAAAGGTGCATGGCCTCACCTGTCTGGCTCTGTCCACGTTGTCTCTGAAGGGGAAGAACGCATCTGAGGAGAGAGAGACGCCCTTCAACTGGCCCGTCCACTCATCCCGCTCAGCCTGACTCAAGGGCGCCGGTACCTCCTCCAGGACAGCAGCAAACTCGGACTCCGGCATGTCTTTACCTGACGGGGAAGGGGGAGAGGTGTAAAGGAGGAACACAAAGGAAGAACAAATAGGGAAGGTGTGTAGAGGAACAAAGGAACATACGGTAATACAAAGAACACAAAGGAAGAATAAAACAGCATATTACTACACAAGTAATGCAAGAGGGAAGAACACATAGGATGAACAAACAGGGAAGGTGTGCAGAAGAGGAACACAAAGGAAGAACAAACAGTCCACACTAACAGGGCTTTTCAACTCTCCCCACACATACAACAAGAGAATCCCACATTATATAACAATATTACCACAAGACATGAAAATGATAACAATAATAATGCAGGAAATGTAACAAAGGGAGAACACACAAAGAAACTAAACATAATAATAATAACAAAATGCTCCACAGTGAACAAAGGGAAAAACTAACAGATAAAAGCAATATATAAAGTCAGGAAATGTAACAGACAGACAGACACTGACAAATACACTTACCCACAGTCCCGCCCACGTAGTTGTCAATGGCGTTTGATTTCTCAGCCCTCTTTACCCCAGCCTTAAACTTGAGTCCCAGCACGCGAGGGTGGTGCCGCATCCACCTGCAGAACCACTACCATTAGACACACACACACACACACAGTTGAAGGTATTAATAATTGTCACACATACAGGCATTCAGACAACTAAATACAAGCACATTAACTAAAGAAACAGCCAACAACAACAGGACGGACGGACACACACACACACACACACACACACACACACACACACACACACACACACACACACACACAAAACAAAGCCTAACAAAAACCCACATACAAATAAAACACACTAATAAAGCAATGAACTACCAATCCTCGCCATCACCAGTAACAAGCACTACAGATTTCAAGACACCTCTGTCCTCAAATTTTAGAGGATCTTTCTAACCTTTCTTTTGGGACTGGCACCACCGTAGACCTTTTTTTCAATCACAGTGGACGTTTTTTAATCTTTTCGTTACCCTAGCTGGACTCTTACATAAAAAAAAAAAAAAAAAAACAATAATGTAAATCAATAAAAATCAAGGACGCACCAGTTGTTAGCCTTGTCCCCAGCCAGCCTGGTGCAGTGTATTCTGGACTGCTGGCCGGCGCCTATCCCAATGACCTGCCCGGATGTGGCGTAGCAGACTGAGTTGGACTGAGTGTACTTCACTGCGATGCTGGCCACAAGGAGGTCCCGAACTGCAGTGGCCGGGAGCTGAGAGAGAGAAGTTCTTGGTATTCTCAAGTATATGGGTCTGTAAAACTATGAAAACACATCTGAACACTTGTAAACTACCATTAAGAACAATGAAAACTTACGAAAACACCAATAACTTTCAAAAGCGCCTAGTGCAAAAATCTTATTAAAACCATTAACTGAAACATGAAAGACCGCCTAAAAAGTCCATAATTTCCACCAGAACCCGTTAAAATCTTCGAAACCTTGCGAAGTCATCCCTGGAGCCATGAAAATTCTTGAAACCCAATAACCTGTACTAGAGCCTATTAAAACTGTAGAGGACGAACACTAAAGAACAAACAGGGAAGAGTAACGCAAAAGGAGAACAAACAGAAGGTGTGTGTGTGTGTGTGTGTGTGTGTGTAGAAGAGGCACAACTTGCACTTCAGCCCGTCCAAAAAAAAAAAAAAAAAGATTGGAAGAAAAAAAAAAAAAAAACGGTGATAAGGACATTTACAACATTTCAGAACACAATAACGCCACGGTTTACATTGCAAGACCCTGCGGTAACACGTTGAGACAAGTTACTCACATCCTTCTTCTTGGTGACAATGTTGGTGAGGAGGTCCGGGGTAATGATGGCATCATTACTACGTTGCTCCAGAGTCAAGCCAAAGATAGTCCGGCGCTCCTGCTTGCTTCCCTCGTAGCTTGGGTCCATCTGAGAGAGAGAGAGAGAGAGAGAGAGAGAGAGAGAGAGAGAGAGAGAGAGAGAGAGAGAGAGAGAGAGAGAGAGAGAGACAGAGAATTATGTTCTTGCGTCGTTTCAGCCAATCACTCCAACACACACACTCTCTCTCTCTCTCTCTCTCTCTCTCTCTCTCTCTCTCTCTCTCTCTCTCTCTCTCTCTCTCTCTCTCTCTCTCTCGTAACCATTCCCTTCCTTTCCTTCATTTCCTTCCTTTATCTTCCCTCATATCTTACCTCCCATTCAAACATTCCTTCTTTCCCTCACACCTTATCTCACTCCTATAATCATTATCTCCCTTTGTCTCGCTCCTCTTCTCTCCCTTCGAACTTTTACACACACACACCCCCTCTCTCTCGCTCTCTCTCTCTCTCTCTCTCTCCTATTCACTCATCCTCTCCTTTTCCTTCAATCCTTTACTCACTCACTTTCCTCCGTTGTCTTTTCCCTCACTCCCTTACTCATTCTGTCAGTCCCATACGTTCTACTTTCTCTCATCCATTTGATCTCTCTTCATTGTAGTATTTATATTCAGACAAATATTTTCCAATGATGTCTTGTTCTCTATGTGGATGTTGCAATTTTTTTTTTTTTTCCATTTCATCCTCATATCCTCCACTCACTTGCAACACGCAGTAATTCCCTCCCTTCTTCTTCTTCAGGAGTTCCAGGGCCTCGGGGGTGTAGCCTGGAGCCACCACACCGTCAGAAACCTGATAGAAGACGCAGGGCATTTGTTACATCACTCGTCAGATTCAGTAGCTACAAATTAACGATCTTGCCAAACATTCAGACTCAGCAGCTACAGATAACTAGTCAGAATTGGTAGATATTCAGAATCAGTAGCTACAGAAAAAAAACGATCTTGCCAAACATTCAGACTCAGCAGCTACAGATAACTAGTCAGAATCGGTAGATATTCAGAATCAGTAGCTACAGAAAAAAAACATGTGGTCAGTCCTCACCTCCCGGGAAATGATGCGGGCAGTGAGGGCATCACACTCGTCAGACAGCGCCACGAAGTCACCGAAGGAGGACATCCTGTCGGCGCCCCTGGCCCTGGCGTACGCCGTGGCCAGGGGGGTCAGCGGGCCAAGATCGTCCACCATGCATACCTGGGCCTGGAGATGATGAGGCTTGTAAGTGACTGCTGCTGCTAGTGCTAGGACACTAGAGAGCTTTAAGAGGAGATTAGACAAGTTTATGGATGGGGATAACAGATGGAAATAGGTAGGAGTGTTTCATACAGGGACTGCCACGTGTAAGCCTGGTCGCTTCTTGCAGCTTCCCTTATTTCTTATGTTCTTATGTTCTTATGTACTACTACTACTACTGCTACTACTAATTATACTGCAATTACTACTACTGCTTGTGCTACTTGTTACTACTGACTGTACTGTATTCCTATTTTTTTTTGCTTATATTGCTGCTATTGCTACTACAGACTACTACTACTATCCTCATCATACTACCAAAACAAACCCTACATCCCATGCAACAAAACCAACAAAAAACACTCACATTGCAACCATAAATTCAATTCAAAATAGTCACACCCCCTCTCTCACCTCAGTCTCATCAAGGGGCACACCCACAGCGGCGCCGGCAGGTGACACGTGCTTGAAGGAGGCAGCAGCTGGGAGACTGAGGGCAGCTCTCAACTCCCGCACCAGCTGCCAGGCGTTCAGGGCGTCACACAGGTTGATGAAGCCCGGGGAACCGTTCACCACTAAGTGGAACAAGGTTTACACATTTTATGTGTGTGCGTTGTGCCTCTAAAAGGCACTTGTAGGTTCAAACACTTATGAAATTTACTTCATTAAATTTTGGTACCTCCTCTCATGTTTATATTTTCTTCCCCCATTAATTCCTTCTTTCTCCCTTCCACTCTCTTGTCGCACATTCTTTCAGGTTTCATCTCTTCTTGGAGTACAAATCTACGACACATCAACAACTTATTACATTCTCAAACACTATATCCATTTTCTATCTTTACTGCTGTTCTAATGAGTTTAACAATAATTCCATGCTTAAAACTGGTTCTAGAAGTTATTCGTGTTTTCAAGGATGGAGAGAGAGAGAGAGAGAGAGAGAGAGAGAGAGAGAGAGAGAGAGAGAGAGAGAGAGAGAGAGAGAGAGAGAGAGAGAGAGAGAGAGAGAGAGAACTACCCATCAGGCCTTGGAAAAGTCCTTTTCATTTATGAAAAACCATGAACACAAGACAGACACTGACTGAGTTACTTATGATCTCCCCACTCCTCCAGGCTCCTGCAGGCCTTACCGGTGAGAGGCAGCTTGGCGCCCTGCGTGAAGACCTGCGCAGGCTTCTGGTGGGGGTTCATACCGTAGCGAAGCGTCAACTGAGACACCCCAGCAGAGAAGGTCTTTCTGAAGTAGTCGCTGATGTGGTCGTCATACTGCGCTGTGTGTGTGAAGGCTTTCAACGCCAACTCCTGCCTGGAAGAGTCACAAGGATGGTGGTGGTGGTGGTGGGGGATTGGGGCGGAGGGAGTGGGGGTGGTGGCGTGGTAGTAGAAGTGATGTTAAAGTTGTAGTATGATAACACACGTTACATACGTGATAGTAGTAATAGTTGTAATAGTGATAATGGAAGGGCGTATAATGGTAATAGTACAATTATTACTGTAGTATTAGTAGTAGTGGCAATTCACATTTCATTCCTTAGCCTAAACAACCCATTTGCTACAGAAAGGCTAACTAGTATGCATATTGAAAACCCTGCATTTTATCAACCACATACAAATGCTGCCAAGTGATAAATAAAGGTTTCGCTATCATCCCACTCCTTACCTAGTTGCAGGAGCCGTGTCCCCTGAGCCATCCTTTATCTCCCCCAGGACGCGGGTGTAGTCCCCAGGATCGCAGAGGACAGTCACCCTGGCGTGATTTTTGGCGGCGGCACGCAGAAGAGTCACGCCCCCGATGTCTATGTTCTCCACAGCCTCCTCCACCGTCACCCCATCGCGACTCACCGTCCTCACGAAGGGATACAAGTTACACACCACCACCTGGACACACACAGAGAGAGAGACATCGTGATTAGTTTCTTCACACAGACAGAAACAAAAAAAAAAAAAAAAAAAAAAAAAAAAAAAAAGCCATCTAAAAATCGCGCCAGTTTCATCAGACAAAAGGAGAAGAGATAACCAGAAAACTAGACATGTGACAAGTTGCATCGTATTGGTTTTATCATACAGAAAAAAAAATTAAACATGGCGATAGGTTTCATTAAATAAAGCGATAGAAAATAAAAATAAAAAAAACATGTCACCGGTTTCATCAGCAGTAAATAGACTAAGAACAATTAGAAAACTTGACATGTGAAAGGTTTCATTATCTAAAAACACCAAAACAACCGAAAAACTAGGAAAAAGTGAGTAAGAAATCAGTGAAATGACGTAATTAACAGAAGTAAATACTGAAAGAATAAATAGACCCTAAAATGTATATATGACGAAAAAGAAATGAAGACCATGGTCAGTAAGGATATACATCAAAATAGAGGAGAGAGCAAGTAAGTTCACAGCAAAGGAAGCCAAAATAAATAAATAGATATGCAGGAAGGGTTTATAATACAGCAACAGATCAGAAGAAATGTATGGAAGCAATAAAATAAATCAAAGAAAACATGACAACAAGGTTTACAAAAAATACTCAATGCCACAAAAAAAAAAAAAAAAAATAGATGGATAAACAAACAAAAACAAAACCATTAGTATCAAGTCAACTACACACAAGACAAATCCACACCAAGGGAGTTCCACTAATACCTCACCTGGATGAGAGAGATGCTCCTGGAGGCAAGATCAGCGAGGTCGGAAGGATTGGTGTCCCTGGCTAAGATACCCCCGTGGATGACCGGGTGCAGAGTCTTCACCCGGCCCCCCAGCATCTCCGGAGCTCCAGTGACCGCCCCCACGTCCGACACCTGCGGGAAATAGGTTGTCAGAGAGAGAGAGAGAGAGAGAGAGAGAGAGAGAGAGAGAGAGAGAGAGAGAGAGAGAGAAAGAGAGAGAATTTCATCAAAAAGCAAACCCAATAAAATATCACACTGAAGAATAAAGAAAGCAGAACAAGGAGAAAGAATAAAATAATAGGAAAGTAAACAAAAAAACAGGAAAACAAAAAAAGTTGACAATAACCGGAATGTAAACGAACAGAAAAGTAAAGAAAACGAACAAGTCAATAAAAATGGCAGAACAAGACAACAAAATTAAGTATTAAGTACAAGAAGAAAGAAAATATCGCTAATGTGTGTGTGTGTGTGTGTGTGTGTGTGTGGGTGTGTGTGTGTGTGTGTGTGTGCTTCACCTGCAGCCCCGCCTCCCGGAGCTTCGTGGCTGTGCCTCCTGAAGCTACTAGCGTGAGTCCCGCGGCGGCTAGACCACGCGCCAACTCCACCACGCCTGTCTTGTCCGACACGCTAAGAACGGCTGGGGGAAGAGAACATTAAACACACTGAGAGCGGCTGAGGACGATGAAGACCAAGAGAGAGAGAGGGGGGGGGCCGGGGATTAGTAACAATGGAAAGAATAACTGAATAAATATTACACTGTGAGAGGAAGGATTATCTCGTCCTCGTCCTACCACTCCTCACTACATATTCACCACAGTTCATAGAGTAACATGAATCGCACAATAACCTCGTTAACAAACACTTAGCTTTGTTTAAGTATTCGTTCTAATCATTATCACAGCCACATACACACTACTGTAGAGCATTAAAAATCACACTTATAACGGCTCAAGCACTTTCCACTTCCACTATAACCTACTATTCATACAAAATCATAAAAAAAAAAAAATTGGATTGACCTTAGGTGGGTAAATACGGTTGTTGCCATTGATTAATGATTAAACATATTTACACTTATAATGATCCATATATTTCAAGTTAAACTACTCCTGACACACTTGAACAGTAAAAGAAATTATATCCAAGATGGGTGGGTACCTTTATGTTCTCAATGCTTAGAAACACATTTACACTTTTTAAAACCTTTAATACTTTTAGTTAATTACCACTAACATACTTGAACAGGACAGGAAATTAGGTTTAGCTTTGATTAGTCATATCAAAACACTAACTCATCAATGCTATGTACAAGTTTAAATCTTTCAAAACCAGTCATCAACTTAACAAAGCATTTACCACTAATAAAATAAATTGAAAATTAGGTACATCTTATAACTCGCAGCATTAACACAACGATGAGTTACCTAATTTAGCTCCGGTAGCCATGGTCACTGGTCAGCAAGAACTCCTGTCACTGTCCTTTCAAGCACTATATTCCACTATTCCCTGCAGACTGTCCCTTCGTTACTCCCCGGCTTCTCTCAACACTTCCCTCCCTCCTAGCGTCCGATTCTTACCACTCATACCAGATAAGTATAAGAAGCAGTGCCTGTTATCATTAATACACCTATCCCATTACACCACCAGCTTATGTTCTTGTTATTTCTCGTGTCTTGATGCACTGAGGTTTGGTTGAGGGGTTAGAGAGTATGATAATTCATAAGCATCGATCAAAGATAACTCCACACGAACACTTCCATCCACGTGGTAATGTGACCTTGAGTCTGACTAATATTCCTTCCCTGTGTTTCGTTCAGTTTCCTTGTGTTGCGTCGAAACCCGGTACTGATAACCCGTTGATATCACACTTGATTCTCTTTGATTTAGCATTTATTTACTTATTATCATGTTGTTTTAAGTTTCCATATATTTTTCTTTCTTTCCCTTTCTTATATGGGCATCATGAGTATGATTATGTGTGTGCGGAGAGCGAGAAGGAGAGAAATTTAGCGGGGTAGCAACAGACCTAAACCAGACAAGCTCACACATACCCTGGGGCACACCATCTTCCCCGAGTTGGTGGGCCTCTGCACTATTTCGACCCTTTGAGGCTTTCATTTATATTATACGGGATTCCAAACAGATTTTCTCATGTCCTAACTAGATCAACTACTTTAACTATGGTATAAGAGAAGTCGATAGCAATAGTGTGGCTAAGTTTGTTGGGGAGTTTTGTACAAATACATTCTGATAATCTGGTAATATACTGTTATTATAATACATATAGATAAAATTCCAAGGGCAGGTTTCTCATAACACTAAATTTTCCATATTCCAAACAGGGGAACAAAATTCATGACAAAACTTTAACGATGGCTACAGTTAATCTAAGAACCAACCAAGTATACTGAAATTATGGGATTTTTTTAGGACTACTCACTCTAAAATCGGTTTCCAAGAGTAAAAATATATATAGGGAAGAGCAGCTGCGAAGAAACTACATGAACTGAAAAAAAAATCGATATATGCCTGGTATATATATATATATATATATATATATATATATATATATATATATATATATATATATATATATATATATATATATATATATATATATATATATATATATATATATATATATATATATATAGACTACTCTGGGAAGATGCGGGGAAATTTTCACATTAACTTATACTAACAAACGACAATATACCCTCTTATCTGTGGATTTATCTTCATTAAAAGTTAACAAAAAAATATATAAAGGACACAATATATTTTCCTGGACATATCAACGAGAATTAACCCGCAGCTGCAACAGAATATTAAACAAAGTTGGCGGAAATAGCAAAGTTCCTAGCGTAGCAAAAGTACTCGTGCCCTCATCTCCGTTGAACTTTCACTCTGTCTGGGAAAGCGATCGGAGACTGCCTCCTTCCCCCATTATTTAGCCTGGGATGTGTTCCTTAGAAATTATCAATGTTCTTATATAGCCTACTTATATACCACACAATATTACTTATAGGCATATTAAATGACAGGAATCATACTTCGTGAGAGAAATTAACAAAAATACAGATTCGGTAGTCCACAGACAGACAGACAAGCAAATAAAACTGACATACAGTATTTTCGAATATACTGCAAAAGCAACAACAGAACGCTGATGTAATGATGAGTATGCTTATCCAACTATAACATTTTGGGAAGACAAGAATCTTAGTCAGGCCAAGGAGGGATGAATAGGGAAGGCAGACTAGGATAGGACAGATGACGAGATGAGAGTGAGATCTTAGGACATGGAAAGCACAGGATACAGGATGACAGAAGATAATAAAACTGGGATCCTTAGGAACAGGGAAGGAAGGACATATGCCAGGGTAGGATAGAGCAAGATAGATCATGTGTCTCGATCTTGGGACAGATTAGTAGATGGCGAGGAGAGATGAGAGTAGCATTAAACTTTAGAACAAGGAAAGAAAAACAGGCAGGTTAAGAAATGATAGAAGATAACAGGACGAGAGATGGGAATAGGATTAGGTCTTGGGACAAGGAAGGAAGGACTGGCAGATCAGGATATGGTTTATGACATGAGAGATGAGAATAGGGATAACATAGGATCTTGGTACGGAAGGAAGAACAGGCCAAGGGGGTTTAAGCGGCAGTCTGTTGAACCTCCTCGGGACAGTCAGGCTAGGGCAGGGCAGGGTCAAGGGCACCGTGAGAAAGGAGCACAAGATAGACGCGGCTGGCGCTGTGAGAGTGTCAGATGAGTCATGCCGACAAATTTTGTCACGTGCAAATGGGATGACTGGTGCGTGGTTGTTTGTCCGGCCATTAGAGCAAACAAGACGAGCATTTATATGATGGGAGCAAGTACTCTGTACACAGTTACAAGTATACATATTACAGAGTCCTTGAAGAGAGTGAGAGAGAGAGAGAGAGAGAGAGAGAGAGAGAGAGAGAGAGAGATAGAGAGAGAAGGCAGGAAAGAGGGAGGAGGGTAACGATTTTTGCATATTATTATTATTATTATTATTATTATTATTATTATCATTATTTCCCTTCCATCATTTTACTGTTCATATTGTGTGTGTATATATATATATATATATATATATATATATATATATATATATATATATATATATATATATATATATATATATATATATATATATATATATATATATATATATATATATAATTTACATTACATTACTCAATGCAAGTTATAATGTAAGTTAGAATGTATGTACAGTACATGTTATGTTTGCATGTAGCTTTTATTTTACTATGTATATACGTATTTTCCTACTTTCTTGTTCTGCTTACATAAAGGCTAACTATCTTAAAGATTTCAAACAAATACTTCTGCATTTCCATGGCTATAATAGCGTTTAAAGTGTGCATCCTGGAAACAGCACAGGAACACGAAACTTGTTCCCGAAAGGGTTCCCACAGCCCCACATAGTTGCGGGAACAGAAATTGGCGAGAACAAGGCAAGGCATCGCTCGGCTTTACACATGAACCACGCCAAAACACGATCCAAAGAGAGGCACCGAGAAGCACAGATACATAAAGAGGGGCAGAAATAGATAAAATCAATTACAAAAAGAAAAACGGTCAGGGTACGAGGATATCTAAGCCAACCAGGAGACAGAGTGAGAGGAGAAATTTTAAACAGCCCGCCCCAATCTTTCGTCTCTCAGAGCCATCTATTGCTATTGAGGGAGGAGCCAGAGAGGCTGAGAGGCGTGTTTACTTTGTGGTTCCTGCCTGGCTTTTCAACAAGATGAACCCTTTAGGAAACGCCCAGGTATTCCCAGTTCAAGAGAACACCTGTATGAACCTGTACAAGTTATTAGAGACTGGTGGAAGCAAGAATAAAGGTTAAATTAGGTTATTTTAAGCCGCCGGGTTGGAAGGACGTAGAAGGGCTTGTTAGCAATTACCTATTTGCCTCATAACTAGCCTAATCTCCTGTTTGTAATAATGTTTTGGATTATTTAGTGATCTAGGTGTGTAGAATTGTGTGTTGGTGTGTGTTACTAATGGTCTGGTTGGGTATAACGGGTGTGGTAGGTGTACTAGAGGTTATAGAATGGGTTGGCCACTGGTTAAGGTCATTGTACTGTCAAATTAAGGTGTCACTACTATTGCTACTATTTCTACTGTCTCTCTAACTTCTATAATGCCTCCTGTAGGAATGTTAGTGTAATGGGTATGGTTGGTGGTGTGTAGAATGTGTTGGTCACTGGTAAAGATCATTGTACAGTCATATTAAGGGGCCTACTACTTGTACTACCTCTCTACCCCCTGTAATGCCTCACACTAGGATGTTTTACCATATCCTGTACTTAAATTATAATGTCAGGTCCAGATATAGAAAATCAAGGTAGCCATCCCAGATTAATATTGTAATCATTGAGGTGAAGAGATTAGCAATGAAATCAATGAATTAATTAATCTAAACCTAACCTGGCTAATGCTATGTAGCATTACCCGCAAGGTGTGTTAATATTTTTTCTGTCTGTGTCGTTTTTCGTAACTAACATCTGCATGCAGTAATTTTGCATCACACGCCTTCAATTTTGTTGTATCAGGAATTCAAATCGTACAGCTCGTGCCAGAAATTATGCCACAGATTTCATTAATTCACACACTGCTAAACTGTTCCTTTTTAATTCTGAATGGACTCAGTAATTGGGTTGTAAATACTGAGTTTATATGGGGCTTTAAGAAGGTTTAAATTTACAGACAGGAATGATAAGTAGAATTTACGGACAGGAATGAAAATAGAATTTATGGACAGGAATGAAAAAGTAAAATTTATGAACAGGAATGAAAAATAAACTTTATGAACAGGAATAATAAGTAGAATTTACAGACAGGAATGATAAGTGGATGAGGTAGGTATGCTTTATACAGGGACTGCCTTAAGGCTTCTAGGAGATCCTCTTATCTTATACCAACTCTTAAGTTTATTTATTATGTTTATCAATATTGGATTAATTGTTTTGAAATCTGACAATTTTTGGCTTCAGCTGTACACTATCAAATAGATTAACCCTTTCAGTACAACAGACACCTTCCAAACTTTATCCAGTCATCCATTAGTTAGTTGTAATAGAGTAAATAAGACATAAGTGCTGGATGAGTAACTAGTGGATCCCCTTGATAATGAAAAGTATTGTACTTAACTTGATAAGATCCTCTAATGATGTATGGAATATAATGAATTTGATGTCATGGTGCTGAGACACTAGTTTTCCATGTTTTTACCTTATCCACAGGTGTGTCTGTTATCTAACCCCTGTGGATAACATGAGATGATTGCACATATAATAATTCTGTCCATCAGTCATAGTAGAGTACATGAGATGTAATAGTGGTGGATGAGTAACTAGCCGATCTATAACCCCCTTGATAACGAAAAGCATCATACTTACCTCGTCTCCTTACTTGGTGGGCTTCCCGATCCATAACCCTGAGAATGAGAAGGAACTTGACCTGATAAAATCCCATAAATACATAAAGAATATACACTTTGATGTGGTACTGAAAGGATTAATACATTGTGCAACTCATACATAAAGAATATACACTTTGATGTGGTAGTGAAAGGATTAATACACTGTGCAACTCATGACTCGTGCATGTAATAATGAGTGGGTGTTGTTCTCTCCGTAAGTAATGTGCATCTTAGCAGATCTTATTGCAGGGAGCCACTCCCGGGCAGAGGTTCCTTGGAACTAGCGCAGGCATCACCAGTGCTGAGAGGGACAAGATCTACCAGTGGATCATTGAGCTGGCCAACCCAGAGACCCGGGAAAATGCTCTCTTGGAACTGAGGTGAGAGGCATTGTATTCTGTAACATTTATGTGCCTTTGTCTCAGACTTTGTTGGAAGTTATTGGTATTTTCCTGATTACAATGATAGTTTAAGTCTACTGGAAGTTGTTCAAATTTTCAAGGATGTTTTCTTCATTATAGTGATAGTTCAGCAGGTTCTAGTGGAAGTTATAAATGTTTTCATGATTTTATTGAATAGGGAACAGGGAATATAGTAGCATTGTTCTTCCATCCTGACCACAGTGTACAGCCAGGCCACATCCCCCTTAGTAACAATGGCTAATTATGATACACGCTGCAGTATATAGTAAGTAAAATGATGGCTACATAAATATATTTGCTAACATACTACATGTCATCTCCACAGCAAGAAACGTGAGTCTGTCCCGGACTTGGCACCTCTGCTGTGGAACTCCTTTGGAACCATTGCTGCTCTGCTTCAAGAGATCATCAACATTTATCCGGCCATCAACCCAGCCACCCTTACAGCTCACCAAAGCAACAGAGTGTGCAATGCTCTGGCCCTGCTTCAGGTAAGTTGACCCCACTGCCGAGGGAAAGGTGCACCTGTTAGTGCATGGAGACAGGCTTTTAAAAACATGACAAATAAAGATAGGCCTTTAAAACATATCAAATAAAGATGCTTAAAATGTGCCTAAAGATTCCTAAGAAATATGATAATTTAAAAATAAACATATTACAAATAGACTCGTTTCAAAACATTTAACACATAAAGACAGGCTTAGTAAAACATGTGATAAGTAAAGATGCTCAACATACATAATGAATAAATAGACTGGTTTATTACAGAACCTTTTCATTAAGTTGCAATTAGCTTTTGAAAAAGCATCAGTATTGTAAAAGACTTGTTTCCTCTGCAGTGTGTTGCCTCTCATCCTGACACAAGATCTCAGTTTCTTGCTGCTCACATCCCCCTGTACCTGTACCCCTTCCTGCAGACCGTCAGTAAGACCCGTCCTTTTGAGTACCTCCGCCTCACCTCACTGGGGGTCATTGGTGCTCTTGTCAAGGCAAGTGTTGGCTCTCCAGCTTACACCTGCTGGGTCATATAGACATGTCTCTCCATGAAATGTGGTTTGCTTCTATTTTTGTATTATTTGCCTCTTCTGTGTGTTGTTTTACTAATAGGAACATTGAGAAAGATATTTGATGATTTACATCATTATCATTAACAGACTGACGAGCAGGAGGTTATAAATTTCTTGCTGACAACGGAAATCATCCCACTGTGCCTGCGTATCATGGAGTCTGGCTCTGAACTCAGCAAAACTGTGGCCACATTTATCCTGCAGAAGATTCTCCTGGATGAGACAGGCCTCAACTACATCTGTCAGGTGGGATGAGGAATATTTTTGTGTTTTGGCTTATTGGTGACTGCACTTATGTTCCTCATGCAGTGTGGTGAGGAATGGTCCCGAAGAGGAGATCCAGAGACTTTAAGTAATGCTTGCAATTTGAACACGTGTGTGTGAATATTGATTAACTGCACGTTTATCTTTCTATCTCTATACCAGGCCAGCAATCCCATTCAGGGTGGCCCAGACAGAGCATCACACACTGATACACACATTAACACTCTTGTCCCTGTCAGTTCTTGGTGTAAAGCACCCCCTAGGGGTGCTTGCACCCCTGGAGGGGTGCAAGGGTGCATACATTGAAAAAGGTTAAGAACCACTGGTGTAAAGGGATAGGTCTATAAAATTAGTAGAATATAAAGAGCTCAGTTATATAAGAATTAGACGACTGGAAACCCTCTCCTCTGTACCATTATCCCTAAGAGGCAAAGTGAAGCATCTTGTCATGGTTACCTCTCAAAGGAGAATCTCAGCCTGGTGTATTATAGGTTATACTTTCATCACTCATAAACCACATCTGCTCACCAATATCCTGTCTTCTCTCTGATCTACAGACATATGAGCGCTTCTCCCACGTGGCAATGATCCTGGGCAAAATGGTGATTGCTCTTGCCAAGGAGCAGTCTGCCCGGCTGCTGAAACACGTTATTCGTTGCTACCTCAGGCTCTCTGACAACCCTAGGTGAGAAACATGCATGTGATAACGTGCATAGCGATGCATGTTAAATTTGTTATATCTCATCTCAAAAATATCAGTATCATTTTGTTTAACCTCCTTGTTTTTCCATACAGGATTGGATGGTCTATTTGTCTTTTCCACTTTTTGCAGTTGTAGGGATATATGTAAAGTTTTTTCTGATGTCTCCAAAATATCATCATTTTCATAATTTTGTTCAACCTTCTTATTTTCTCACACAGGATTGAACAGTTTAGTATTTTTTTTTTCTTTTAAGTGTCTTTCTTCCTGTATTCATGCTTCTCATGTCTTTTGCACAATATCTCCATGTCTTCAGTCTTCCCTCTGGTCTCTCTATCTCCAAATATTTTGAGTACATGACTTTCTTTGCTCCACCTGACATGCCTCATCCTTACATGCCCATAGTACCACCATAAAAATATGGCTATATTCATACATTTTCTATTTGCACAGGGCTCGGGAGGCTCTGCGTCAGTGTCTGCCAGACCAGCTCAAGGACCAGACCTTCGCTGGCTGCCTCAAGGATGACAAATCCACCAAACACTGGCTCCAGCAGCTCCTTGCCAACCTGGAGACCACCTCTGTACCTGATCCTCGTATTGCCCTCCCTCCCCTGGCAGCCCAGTGATGTGGTCTGATGCCAGGGAGGCAATGAAGTGACCTGATATGACTTGAGACTCTCCTTCCATGCCTAGTGTCTGGTGGTGTTGTGTTGAAGGTGCCTGATCCCGAACGCATTCAAGGAAGTGTTCAGTGGAGTTTTCTCGCTTGCTACACAATGCTGTGATCTTGGACACCTGGTCTTGTTGTTCTGACTGTCTTTGGTAATTCTGTGATAAGATATATATTTTTTCTCGCGGTTGTGTCGTGCATTAAGCTTGTACAGATGCTTCTTGGAGCCGCCACCGCCTGTGGGTCAAGTGCACGGTATTAGGCTTTCAGATATGACAAGGGAGTTGGGAAGTACTACATAGATATCTCATTCTTCAGTGCAAAGAGACAGTGTGAAAGAGGACCAGAGACTCTAAGGTAGATTCTATGTGCATATCGTAAGGCTATGTGTAAATAATGCCAAATATCAGGTATCTTTTAAGGCTGCTACTTTTGGGGACTCAAAGAAGTTCTTCCTCCGAGACTAACAATCGTACGTTTACTACGTTTTGCAATATTTTCCACGGTTTGTTTGGTCATGTTCAGTGGCATTACAGATGGTACGTGACATGGGCAGTTTCCTGTCAGTTGTCAAGGAGACCGTGATCAAAAAGGGCAGCATCCATAACTCATAGTACAGTCATGGTAAGGAGTAGAGGAACTTACCACCCACTTACAACTTTTCCCTCAGTCCTAAGTCCTCTGGTCTGCTGACAGTCTTACAAAATCACAGTCAGTAGTAGAGGAACTTATCACCCTCACTCTTATAACCTTTCCAAAGTCCAAAGTCCTCAATCTGCTGACAGTCTTACAAAACCTGAAAACTAATTCTCTGCAGATTGGAAGACTTAGCACTGAGGAGAAACATCAAGCACAGTGGGTGTAAGTACAGGTTAACTCACTCCTGAGCATGACTAACTGATACACTGGTGGTTAAAATCATGTTCAGTCATTCATGTTAAATTTGATGTTATACTAATAAGGTTCATTGCAATTCCTTCTTCAATTCCTTGGCCAATATATATCAGAGCATCATATTATAATTGGTGAGCTGTGAAACTAAAAGAGAATAATATGTAGTATTAGATTCCCTACTCTGGGTTTTAGTTGTAGTGGTAATGGTTACAATTCTCCATTTGATTCTGCGACAGTAAATATCAAATAGTGAATAATGTACCAATTGATGAGCCACAAGACTAAAATGAAATAATTAGTAATATTAGAGTCCCTGGTCTTGATAAATGTTAGTGACAATCATTACAATTCCTTATTTGATGCTTGGCCAAAAGGTAACAAAATGATGTACCCATTGATCATCCATAAGTCTAAAAGAAAATTATGTGTAATATAAGATTTTCTGCTCTTGATAGATGTTATAGTGATAATCTTAACAGTTCTCCATTCAATTCTGGACCAACAAACAACTAACATATGATATACTACTTGACAAACCACAAGTCTAAAAAGGAAATAATTTGTAATATACTGATTTTGGGTATTAGATGTTATAGTGATAAGAATTGCTGTAAATCCTCACTCAATACTGAGCAAATGAGTATCAAATAAATCACTACTTGCCGAGCCACCACCAGCACTCTATGGACGTGAATTGCCTTAAGGAAGAAGTCTTTACAAATGCCTTAATGGGTAATGGGGCAATATTTTACTTAAAGCTCCCTATTGACCTTATTGTCTAGTCTTATTTATTTTTCAAAGTTTTTTTTTTTAAGTTTTCCTGCTTTTTTTCACCATGAATGACATGCAAGACAAGTCAAGCACAATATAACCAGTCTGTTTGCTCACTGTAATGCCTGTACCACTCACCAGGCTTGCTGTGCTGTTAAGAATGCATGAAACACACACACACACACACACACACACACACACACACACACGTTTCCACAAGAACTAAGCCACATTAATCTCTTTCTTTGACTGCTAGTGAATGTATGGCATTGCTTTAATACCACAGATATCACTCAAAAAGAATAAAGCTACAGCCACTCGGAGGTTTCAGGTAACTTGATCACTCTGTTTGGCATCAGTGGTGGCTTGCAAAACCCTCAAAACTTGCACCATGTTTCAAGCTTCAGAAGCCAAAGCACTTGCAAATAAAACTACAGGCTCTAAAATGTTGAAGTCGCTCAATCACTCCTGCCATCAGTGTTGTCTTTCAGTGTACTCCAAACTCGCATATTTGTTGAGGTTAAGGAGATGCTGTAGCAGTCAAAGAGTTTTGTTTTCAGGCAGATTCTGTATTTTTTTTAAAGTTATGCTCATCAATTTAATTGAAGTCCTGTTTCTTTGTTTAAAAATTGTGGCTGTGGTTTCTTGGACCCAATAAAGACAGAACTCAGTATGTTAGGGATCTGACTGCCATCGCATCCCTCATGGAGAGGAGTCGTTGGCTTGTGTGTCATTGTAAAGTGGACTCCTGTTACCTAAGACTGGCCGTGTGTTCCTTACTGGCTGGGTGATCTTCCAACTGTATTTTTTGTCGTCAATAAAGTATTCTCACCAAAACATCCATTATTTGTTAGTGATACATTCTGAATCTGTCTTTACTTTGTGTAGATTACATGGCACCTGAGACTGAGCCTGTACTATCATATACTTGCTTTGTGTAGATTAGTGTAGATTACATTGTACCTCCAGAGGCCTGTCATTCTGCCATAAACTTAATAAGATGAAACAGGTTATCATAAAAGTAATTCAGGCTTTTAATAATTCAACGATTATTTATTGTCACAAATTCTAATACTAGTAAAGGCGCAAAGTTACTTAACATTATAATATACATTGTTATTCTATTGATGTACAAATAATCTAGAATCTATAACACTACTACTACTATGAACTACAGTACATCATACATAAATATGTATATATTATTCTAATTTGTACTTAGTGATTATGACGAATATTTTCCATCATTTTGCTTTCCATTTCTGACTTGGAGAAAAGACAAAAGCTTCCTCTCTTGCTCCTGTGGTGTTCCAGCTTTGTGTGAGCTTACTGAACATCACTGAGGCATCCTACATTAAACCACATTAAAAGATAAGCTAAGATCAAAATTATATGTCAGTCTCCCCCTCATGCTCTCTACAGCAACTTGATCTGAAGACACCTGGTGCAGCCACCTCACAGCAACCCACTGCTAAGGGAAGCTCAAATATAGAAACTGAAGAAGTGACCTTTGAAATATACATACCTTAGTGCCTTTAAATTGATATTCCAGCATAGGTATGTCATATTGATACTAAAATCTATTAGGTATTATCTTTCCAGATAGAAATATCACTTAGCATAATATTTTCCAAAATCTTAATGAACAATACACTCACATGCCAACCTTCAATTCCTAACTGGTGCATAAAACAATCCACAAACTTCAACATGCATCCACATAACACTCACTCACAGAACAAATCCACTAATACTAAAATCACAGGTGAAAATATGCATGTACCTCACCATACCTCACAAGCTGCTCAGAGGAGGTCATGTCAGCCTTTTGGTTGGTGTTGTGGGGCCAGTGTCAGGAGCTTGCCTGCCTATCATGGCCCTCCGTGAATGGGTTCCTCCTCTTCCTTCAGGGCGCTGTTGATCCTCCGCAGCTCTGCTAAAACCTGCACCAGAAGAACATTGGTTTTCCTCGTGGCTTCTTTCTGCTGTCGGGATGCCTCTACCCGTGCTTCCAGACGCTCCAGTCGCTTCTTGATGGTCAGCGTGGACTCAATGTGCTTGACACGAGCCAGGACACTCTTCCCCCAGCAGGTCTTCCTCGGGGACTTGCAGGAGCTCATCTGTGGCTGTCTTGGCTCCTCCTGTGTGCTGATCCTGACCCTCCTGGGTCTCTGCACTGTGGAGGGGGAAGACATCCTGCCATTTTTCAAGATAATCGCTAAATTTTATGTTTCATTATGGCAAAAAAAAAAAAAAAAAAAAAATCTGTATAAGTAAAACAAAGTACACTGCAGACATCAAAGCTGGTATGCAAAATGAGACACAGAAAAGTATTTGAAAAACAAGGAACCAAAACAATCAACCAGCAAAATATCTAAATTAAGGTGCAAACATTAATACTGCTGGCAACAACACGAGTACAGATGACAAATAAACCAAAGCAAATTATGCACAGAAGTATCAGGAAAGCACAGACACAAAATAAGTCACCAGTAAAATATCAAACATCAACACTCTGGCGATGAATAAAACAAAGAAAAAATTCACAGAAGCATCAAGTCAGCACAAAATCGTCACCAGAATAACTTTACCAGTAGTGTGAACAATAAATTTTCACCAAAGTATCAAGTCAACACCAAATCAAAACTCACCAAAATAACCTCACCAGCAATGCCAACCAAAAAAAAAAAAATAAAAAATAAATAAAATAAAATAAAATAATTAATTAATAATAATAAAAAAAAAAAAAAAAAATCCAAACAAATAGATGAAATATCCTTACCATTGGTGCGGACATTAACAGTGTTGGCCACCTCACGAGTCCGGGTGTAGAAGGCCCAGAGAGGCAGCACACCGGTGGCCTCCGCCTGTGCCTGGTGCATCCTGAGGCTCTCCTCCAGGCCCAGCCACTTGCGCTGGCACTGCTCACTGTTCACTTCTGACCCGACCTGACTCAGTTGCAGAGCAATATCCTGTGAGACAAATACATGAAAAAAGTAACTCCATTTTTTTACACTGAGAGGGATAAACAAGGAATGGTTAAAAAAAGAGAGAAAGGGAAAAGAAAGTATTAGTATACACACTGCAGAAAATAATGAAAAAAGTACTTAGAATATCTTTTTTACATCAACACACACATACATAAAACCATAAGAAAATAGAGAAACTACAAAAGGCCAGTTAATCAACATGTGACAGACAAACACATGAAAAAACTACTTCCTATTTTCACACTGAGAGGGATAAACAAGGTATGGTTAAAAAGAAAGAAACTGAAAAGAAAACATTAACACACACACATATATATATATAGCAAAAACTCTGCAATATAGGGCAACATGTTGTTACTATAACCCATTCATTGTCAATGATAACAATAAAGATAATAAGATACTGAAAGCAATGACAATAAAGATGCTAAGATACTAAGAAACTAGGATAGCTAAACTAGAGCCTCATCCACACTTTCTCACCTCCCACACTGCACTGATGTCGGCATCTGGTGTGGCAAAGGCTTCCAGGCACTCAGTGATGTAGTCCAGGAGGAGGTTCACCATGTCACTTGTCCACAGGAACCCTTCTGCAGGACAAGGGCAAAGTATGCTATTGTTGACATTCACATAGACATTTCAAGCTTACTAGAATTTAACAGTTGGGTGTGCTATTATTCACAGGCATTTAGATACTTCAGGTTTACTAGATTCTAACAGAAACTTAAGTCTATAAATTAGAGTCCAAAAGTTGTGTGTGCTATTATTCATATACAAAATAGACACTTCAGAGCCTAAGAGTTGAGTTATTTATAATTCCATCCCTTGTGGCACTCACCAGCTCCCTGTTACTCTAATTTATGTGATGCTTGGGAGCAAAATGGGTACATTGGGAAATTGGTTTGATGGCAGGAAACATTGGTCAAGAGAGAGATTTGCTAGGGATGGATCTTCTGACAGGGCACTCATGGAAACACAATGACACCTTACCAGTCAGGCCAAGACAATCACCAAGACCCAGATTCTGATTGGCATGTGACAAGATTTATACTATGACTCTATATTCATTTTAGGCACTCACTGCTATTAGCAAGCTCCTGAGAATCAAACCTCTATCAGACACTCACTAAAACACACCAAATACCCCACATGTCAGTTAAATATGATCACTGAGCTCCACACTTTTGGCTCCATGTTCGTCCTAGGCCCTCACCATCATTAGTAAGCTCCTGAAACTCTGCTGGCACAGTGCTGTCAGGTACCACAGACGCCGGCACACCCTGGTTCATCCTATGGGGGAGCAATGCACAGTTTTAGCTTCGAGTCTTGTGTTACAGAGACAGTATCATAACATAGCAGTAAGATTCATATAAAGTATTTCACAAGAACATCAGGAAAGCTGTAAGAGAAAGAAAGATACAGAAAGAAAAGAAAGAACAAAGAAAGAACAAAAGAGAGAAAAAAAAATGGAGCCAAGAAATAAAAGCCTCAAGTGTGACAGAACACAAAGAACACGAGACACTCACGCCTGCTCTCTCATGCCGAGAGGATCAATCTCCTGCCCCAAGATATGGTGCAGGGCATCAAAATACTCAAAGCGGGTGCTGGTGTCCCCGTGCACTTGCTTCTGCAGCACCCGGATGTAGGTTGTCTGTGGAGGGAAGGCCAGAGAGGTCACCAGCAAGTTCATGGTTAATATAAAAAAATGCCTTGCTGTGAATACATGTGGGCAACTGTACTATGCCTGAACTCCTTGAGTAGTACAGTGGTCTAGAAGACTACATCCCTTTCCACTGGGGCTGATGGGGTTAAGAGAGTGAATGATGAGTGAGTAGGTGTGTGGTGCTTTGTCTCAGCTACCCTGTGTGGGACTGCCAGCCTGGTATATTGATAGACGGAGAAATACATGAATGACAATCGAGAATTAAATCTACACGTCATCTAGGGAGGAGTTACCTTATCAGCTTATTAACCAGACCCAGACAGGTATAGTAGTTAGTAGTAGTAGTTGTAGTAGTAGTAGTAATAGTAGTACTAATAGTAGAAGTAGTAGTAGTAGTAGTAGTAGTAGTAGTAGTAGTAGTAGTAGTAGTAGTAGTAGTAGTAGTAGTAATACATGTAATACAAAAAAGTTATGATCTCATTCTTGGCATACCCACCTTGAGGTTCCTCCATTTCTTATCACAGTCACTCCCCAAGCAGTAATAGCCTTTCTCCCTCATGTGCTCAGCCACAGCATTCCAGATGGCCTTCTTCTTTTTGGTGCCGTCATAGAAATCCTCAAAGAACTCCTCCACACTGCTGATGAGAGCCAGCACTTGCTCCCGGCCCCAGTGAATCTCAGGCACCCGCACTGCACCGGAGCCTGCTGACGGGCCTGCTGCGTCTGAGAGAAATTAGGAGGCTCCTCATTTGCCTCTCAGCTGCCTTATCCCTTATCCCACTTCAAGATCTGATAGCCCTGTTTTGTCCCTAGTGCCACTTATCTGAGAGCCTTGTTATGTCCCTTATCCCACTTATCTGACAGCATTTTTATATCCCTTATACCACTTAAAGATCTGATAGCTTTGTTAGTATATCATTTATGGCATTTAAAGATCATATACGGGTCTTTAAGTGGTTAATAATCTATATAGGACAAGAAAAAACAGGTTTAAAGCTCCATTCTTCCACTCTTATGGCGAGAAAGGTTAGGAAATTATGCAAATAACCATAACTTATTAAATCTCAGACAATGGCTGTCTATTTTTTTTGGCAAAATATGATGCTTTTTCAACTCATGACCTACACAATGAAGGGATCAACAGTGAAATTAATTAACTGAATGATTCTAAATACATCCTATCGTAACCTAACCTATCTTTACCTAAACATACCTAGCTTAACCTAAACCTAACCCAACATAACCTGACCTAACCTAACCTAGCCAAAGATGAAGTAATTTTGATTACCTATTCTTTATAACTCCGTGTCACGTACAATAACGAAACTTACATATCAAGTTGGACACGTTGTGGCCTTGCGGTAAATGCAAAAATCTGTTAGGAGACGAGTCTAATATGTCGGCAATAACTTCGGGAATAAACGGCGTCCAGCACATGGAGGTGGCATGATTCCACTCCTGTGCTGAGATTAAGCTAGTCCTCACCTGTCATACTGAGTCCTGGGTGTCTTGTCAGGGGCGTGTGAAGTTCTTATGTTCTGTCAGTTATCACGTCTCGATGGCACTCGTGTGAATGTGGGTCTCGGTTGGTCACGCCTCCCGCCTTGAGTCCTTGAAAGAGCAATGTGCCAGATTGTTTTGGCCATATTATCGTACTACACAGGTTGAAATTATTGTACTTTTGGTAAAATTGTCGTACATATGTAATTATTCCAAATATTATGCAAAACTGCCACTTTCCAAATACAGCAGAATTTAGGTTATATATATATATATATATATATATATATATATATATATATATATATATATATATATATATATATATATATAGAGAGAGAGAGAGAGAGAGAGAGAGAGAGAGAGAGAGAGAGAGAGAGAGAGAGAGAGAGAGAGAGAGAGAGAGAGAGAGAGAGAGAGAGAGACTCCGCCAGTAATTTCTTCATTGTTACTCGTTCACAGACGGCAAGTTCTGTGACTCCCTCCCTCTCCCTCTCCCTCGCCCTCACAAGATGTCGGTGCAGATAGAAAAAAAGGCGCTATGAGTGTTCTGCCCTCCCGCGCGGCTGGAAAAGAGAGGAAGTGCTGAGGAAAACTGGGCTGACTTGCGGTAAAGTAATAAGAATAATATTAGTGATAATAATTGTAATCTTGATAATGTTTGACTGTAATAAAAATAATTATTTGTAATTACGAGTTTTATTGATTACATACCATACTGAGAGAGAGAGTTTGAGAGAGAGAGAGAGAGAGAGAGAGAGAGAGAGAGAGAGAGAGAGAGAGAGAGAGAGAGAGAGAGAGAGAGAAATACAACAAATTTTAACACAACAAAAAATATATATATATTACTTTTTTATTTATAAGTGTAAATAGAAATACATTAGTACTACTTCTACTACTACTACTTTCAGGACACATATACTAGAGAATAAGAAGTGAAGAAAATGGTGAAGAAATTGTGAAAAAATTGTGAAAAAATGGAAGCTGAAAAAAATTAAGGGAAATTATGAAAAAATGGTGGAAAAAATAACGAACAGTGAAAAAATGAGAAAAAAAATGACGAGAGTGAAGAAATAAAAAAAAAAAAAAAGGTTTTTGTAAGAGGTACACCCTCACAAACACTGCCACACCCCCCCCGAAACACTGCCACAGCCTCCCAAACATTGCTACATCTTCCCAAACATTGCTATACCCTCCCAAACACTGCTACACCCTCCCAAACACTGCCACACCCTCCAAAACATTGCCACACCTTCCCAAACAGTCACACTCTCCCAAACACTGCCACACCCTCCCAAACACTGCCACACCCTCACAAACATTGCTACACCCACTGAAACACTACCACAACCTCCCAAACACTGCCACATCCTCCCAAAGACCCCAAAACACCCAAACAGACCTTAAACTTTTGCTACGTTTCTTCTTGACCATCGACAAACAGACATACACCACTGCCAAGACGTCTGCATATGTTCTATTCCCAGGCCTACACCCGCTCACTGGGGGAGGCGGCGCAGGTGAGGGCTGACAGAGCACTGCAAACATGTCCTTTTAAATCCTCCTCCCCATCTCTCACTGCAAGATTACGTTGGGTTAGATTAAGTTAGGTAAAGGTTTAGGTGAGGTTAGGTCAAGGATGATTTAACAGGAAAATAAAGAAAGAAAGATGAAGAAAAGGAAGGAAAAGAGAATGAAATGAAAGAATGAATTAATTAGGTGTTTTATTTACTTTTAATTAATGACTATAATGTTTTAAGAATATTTGAGTGAATTTAAAACAAGAAAACTGAAAATTAAAGAAAAATCTGCATCTCTCTCTCTCTCTCTCTCTCTCTCTCTCTCTCTCTCTCTCTCTCTCTCTCTCTCTCTAAGGAAACAAAAAATTTATAAACACAACAACAACAACAACAACAACAACAACTACTACTACTACTACTACTCCCCCTGGAGTAGGCTGGTGTGTGGGGTGAGGCAGGTAGACTGAGTTGATTTAATGATTTTTTGTCTTTTTTTTTTTTATTGTTTGTTATGTGCTTATGTTTAATTTATATATATTATCACCATCTGTACACTAAAAGACAGAGCAATACACACACACACACACACACACACACACACACACACACACACACACACACACACACACACTCCATCACCATATGTGTAATGAAAGAAAGGGCAACTCTCTCTCTCACACACACACACACACACACACACACTGCATCATCATCTGTACAACGAAAGATAAGGCAACACACAAACACAAACACAAACACACACACACACACACACACACACACACACACTGCATAAGCATATGTACAACGAAAGACAAGGCAACACACACACACACACACACACTGCATCACCATCTGTACAACGAAAGACAAGGCAACACACACACACACACACACACACACACACACACTGCATCACCATCTGTACAACGAAAGATAAGGCAACACACACACACACACACACACACACACACACACACACACACACACACACACACACACACACACACACACTGCATAAGCATATGTACAACGAAAGACAAGGCAACACACACACACACACACACACACACACACACACACACACACACACACACTGCATAAGTATATTTACAACGAAAGACAAGGCAACACACACACACACACACACACACACACACACTGCATAAGCATATATACAACGAAAGACAAGGCAATGCACACACACACACACACACACTGCATAAGCATATGTACAACGAAAGACAAGGCAACACACACACACACACACACACACACACACACACACACACACACTGCATAAGCATCTGTACAACGAAAGACAAGGCAACACACACACACACACACACACACACACACACACACACATACTGCATAAGCATCTGTACAACGTAAGACAAGGCAACACACACACACACACTGCATCACCATCTGTACAACGAAAGATAAGGCAACACACACACACACACACACACACACACTGCATAACAATTTGTACAACGAAAGACAAAGCAACACACACTGCATCACCATCTGTACAACGAAAAATAAGGCAACACACACACACACACACACCTTGAAAAAAAAAACACTGAATATTTACTGGGAGGGACCGGAAGGGAGTTAGGGATGGTACCACTCTGATAACGTCACGGCTGGGGGCTTGTGACGTCACAGCTGGGGGTTGATGACGTCACAACGACCATTATTTACGTACGTACATATTTCATTTTGAAAATGACCCCTCTAAAAAACGCAGCTAGACAGGAATGCTTTATAAATTCAGACTTGCCACACATTTTAACTAATGCCACAAATAACAACACAATTCGAAACGCAGTAGTATTAAAGATATTTAAAAAGAAGTATCTGGAAACTGTTCGAACCTTCACCCCATTTAAAATCGTTCAAATGTCCACCCATTCTGGCTTAAACATAACGGAAAACATTTTAAAAAATCTGAACTATTTTCTAAAACCATTTAAAGTGAGCTACAAGCACAAATAAAAAAATCTACCGAAAAAAAATTCAATATTATTGGAAGTTGAACACAAATAAAAACAAGTGTACGGTGCATGCATTTCACTGAGCGGGACGGCAACACATTTAAAAAAACACCAACTATTTTTTAAAACCAATAAGAACCTAGTACAGGCTGAAATAAAAAATTTAGTTTTGGGACCGTAAAAATATACGCCGAAAACGGCCCTCTTATTTACACAAAAACAACGTCAAAATCACCACTTTTCACGCAACACACGCGCTCAAATAACTTAAAAAACAACGAAATATTTTTACAAACCATAAAATCTTAGCTACAAGCCGAAATAAAATACTTAGGAAATAAAAAATAATATTGGAACCGGAGGGGGCTGGGGAGCCTTATCCAAGATGGCGGTGGGGGGCCAGTGGAGGGGACGACCAACCCTTCTCACTCATTTAAACCCTCGCTAAACTTACACTAAGTAATGGCAGGTATATCTAACGAGCGCATATTGAAGCTTGGTCATGTGGCTCCGCTTTGCGACAGTATTGGTTTAAAACACTCACAGATAAGATAGATAATGGGTGATAAATAGAGACGACCCGGATAGTTTACATTTTCATTAAGTTAAATTTTACGGTTTTTAGCAACAAGACGAGGCTGATACAGGGATATATTGTGCTGGAGGTTAGGTGAGATGCGTTAAAATGAGTTAAAACCGTGGATTGTTCAGTTATTCATTAAAAAGTTACGTTAAGTTACCTAAATTTATTCTAACAGTTCCTGACCTTATCTTCCCTGTGGTGGTGATGGTGGTGGTGATCTAACTTCCTGCCTCCTCGTCACTATGGCTGGCTGTCTAGCACCTTCTCACAGCCAAACTTTTCTTTATTTTGCTTGTTTTCACCCACTGCTGCCTTCGGGTGTCCACTGCTTAGAGCCCACGCCTTCCTCATTACCAACTAAAGAAGGTTTAGCTCATGGGTAAGCCTTGGCAGCCACTGTGTAGGCGTGGTTATACACACACACACAAAAAAAAAAAAAAATTCTGTCAGGCTGGGAGTTGAAACAGACGTACACTACCACCACCCATAGACGCGACACACTGACTGGTTAACTTGACGGACAGGGAGAGAAACCGTGAGCGCCGTTACAAAGGCTGGCAAACTCTCAATCTCGTCTGCTGCTGATCTCAAAACCACAACACTTGATCGACTCCGGCACATTTCTCGCATAATTGCTCTCCTTTGTTCAAAATACCTGCCATTTAAGTGAGTGCTGAGCTTTTACACATGTCAGGGACAACTCACATAGACTAAGTAGCAGGACAGGTTTATAGATACGCTGAGATAAGGGAATATGAGCCGGTCTGTTTAGGCAGGAATGTTTTAGTGATAATGTTTTGGTCTATTTGTTGTTATTTTTTAAAAGTTTTTATGGTCTTTTGTGGTTTAGGACTTACAGGGTGAACAAATTTAAGTATCGTTAGATCAAGAAGTGTCTTGGTAAGTGTGGAAATAGGCCTAAAATGCTGAAAATAAGAAAAAAAAAACATATAATGCTCTTCTTTTTAGGGTAAATTTATGCATATTCTTACGATATCGAAATAATGAATACATTTCAAAATTAAAATTTTTACTCATTTCTGAACTATATTTATAATTTTCATCCCCAATTTGTCCATCCCTCTTACAACACCACTCAGTCAACACCTTTACAAAAACTAACCCAGTCACAAAACCCTTTGTCAGTTATTTTCACTTCACTCTGAACCAAAACGCACAAAAGCATTCACTTCTGTAAGTGCTTATGAGCACAAGGTCTCAATATCCATGTGGGCATTATCAAAGAAAGTGTTCTTAAACACTCTTTCTTTCTGTGAACACTTTTTTTTTTTTTCTCTCTTGTGTCCTTTTCCACTTATTTTAGACGGTGTCAGAACTTCTGGTTGAAGTTCAGCACAGCTGCCTTCCCACACTTACTTCCTATAATCTTTCTCTTCCAAGACAAGTTTGTGACAGACACACAAGTCAAACAAATCTCATGTTTTGCTGCAGTAACATAGGCATAAGTCAATTAATCCAACATTGCAGTGTGCACACCTGTCCGAGGCCGTGACATCAAGTAAACTGATGTGGAGCTGGGGCAGTCAGTTGGTGTGGTATGGTGTTACACCTGCAGTGCATAGGTCCTTACATTTGGTATTATAATTGACACATGCAGCATCCAACATACAAACACATGCATTGCTCTGTGTGCCTTCACAGGAGTTTTATCTGTATGGACTTAGAATTTGTGAGGCACCTGCCAGATTTTTAAGGAGGTGCTGTGACACACTAAAGCCGACCCCCAAATAAAACCACCACAATGTGTCGTACATTAAGTACCTCATCACTACATGTGAGTATTGTGCTGCTTTGTTAGGAGATGCTAGTGGTTAAATTATCCAAAATAAAACTATTTTTCATTAGAGGACACTAATTGTTGATTACTGTCCACAAAATAATGTGTGTGAAAACATCCATGGAGGTGTGTAGTTAGATTAGGTTAATTTACTTATACTAGCAAAGCAGGAAGCCAGATAGATGTCTACAGTGCCAGTGCCGACTCCTGTGGTCAATCATCTGTGTGTGTTCCCCAGCCATGAGTGGAAGTGGCGGAGTGTGGCCAGGCAGCGGAGGCGGGGCACTGGCCACTGCAGGCTGGTTCTTCCCTGAGGCAGAGAACACTGTGCCAGCCAACCAGTGGAGCAGTGCAGGCTGTGCCTCCTGTGGCACTGACCAGCATGCTCCAGTGCCAGCTGTCACTCCTCAGCAGCACAGCAGCTGCCCCTACCATCACCAGCACCATGCCCCAGGCCCACCCTACACCTCCCAGAGTGTGCCGGAGGTACCCCCATATCCTCCCACTGTCCCCCCACCCAGCCACTACCATCCACCACACTACAGCCAGCCCTACCCCACCCAGTACAGCATGCCCCTACGGCCGTGCTCAGAGCAAGGGGGCCCCGCCTCCGTCACCACTATGAGGCCACCAGGACCGCCCCCTCCCATCTTATCCTATCCCCCACCTGGCCCCTCCCCTGGGTCCCCATCCTGTCCCCCTCCTGCCCCTCCATACACTGGTGCCCCAGGATACAGCTGGGGCCCCACACCACTGCCTTCACAGATATCTCAGGTTGGCAGCTCAGCACAGGGATCACAGAGAATTGTGCATCCTGAGGTAAGGCTGCTCTCAGGAGCTGTGCTGCTTGCTTCCCCCTTGTTGATAGAGCAGCTCAATCAGTTTCAGTAGAAATTAATTTTATTTTGAGCATACATATTTTTACCAAACATATCAAGCTCTTGATTGCAATGATCAACATCAAGAGCAACATATTACTCTTGATTGTAATGATCCTGTGTGCTCCCAGCAGCCATGGCCACACCAAGAGTGGGAGGAAAGCTGTCCACCTGCCCACCATGACCACACACCACGACATGCCTCTCGCCCCAGCCTGGACAGCAGGGGAAGAGAGCACGACTTGCCTCCCCGGCCAGACAACAGGACCTCCCACTCCTCGAGGTCTTTGCCTCTCCTGTGTTGTTTGGGGAACAGAGATTTGAAAAGCTTAAAGACTGAAAATAGCAACACTTGTAAAAGAAGATATATGATTGTTTACACTAATAAACACTGTGTTTTTAACCATAGGTATGACAGTGACCGGCGCAGCTTGGAACCCAAGTACAAGGAGGATCGTGGCTATGGGGGCGAGAACCGGTGGCTGGAGAGAGGGAGAAAGCGTTCTGTCAGTCCCTCCGAGTATTCCAGCCGTAGGAGTGACAGTGGCTGCTACTCTCCATCTTCCAGATCTTCAAGGAAGCCACACTCTAGGTGACTATATTATGCTTAAGTAACATCATCACAAAATAAGGAAATCTGCAAGAAGACAGTAGGTCTTGTCACCCCTATGCGTAAATTTAAGCTAAATCTCATTGACTGCTCAAACAACCAGACTGCATTGTGTATTCCAGTCATCTATCACACCATTTAAGAATCAATTTCTTCCTATCCTCATAAATCCAACTTTATTGACTTGAACCCATTACTTTGTGTTCTGTTCTTATTACTGAGTCTAAATCTTGTTTGTAGCATCTTTGTTACAACCTTTAGGACACTTACGGAGTATCTCTTGGCACAGGCAGGAGCATGTGGTTTACCTTTACTTATTTGTATATTACTTATCGTATTTAATACTACATTGCAAGGTAACGAAATGATCACCACCAGATGTGAAAAGGAAAGAAGCAGCATTGAGCCGAGGTACAAGAGGGAGCGCAGGTATTCTACATACCCTGAAGACAAGTGGATGGACAGAGGCAGCAGGAGCAGCAGCAGCAGCAGCAAGCGGTCTCGCAGCCCTGCTGAGGCTGCCCCTCGGAGGCGAGACACAAGGAACTACTCACCACCCTCCAGGGCTTCACATGACCCGCGGGAAAGGTGATGGGCTGGCTTGTCTTCTCGTGCCTCAGCTTGTCTTGTGTTCTGGTTTTTGATGAGTAATTTCTCCTGCAATGTGGTGATGATAATAGTGACATTCAATGGCAGGTCACAGGGCAGCCACAGCAGAGCGGCAAGGAAGTCAAGAAGCCCAGGGCGCCGGTCCCTGCATTCCAGGTCACCGATCAGAAAGAGGTATGTTGGCACAGTACCTTTATCATCACCATTAATTTCTCAATAGCCACAGTTGTAGATAGTGTCACTTTTTGTCTTTCCCCTTCATCCACACCTGGATGCTTCTATTATTAGTCATGACTCTCTCCTATCCATACTCAACCATGACTTCCCTTCCACCTTTGTCTCCCAGACCACCTCCTGTACACAGCCCAGAGCCTCAGCGCAACAGGACTCCTGACCAAGCAGCAGCAGCAGCAGCAGCAGCAGCCACTGCTGCCAGGAAAGCTGAGTCCATTGGAAGGCAAGCAAGTCCAGATGCTGACCAGATTGATGCACTCATAGAGAAGGAAATGCAGAAGGCTGTGGAGGAGGAGGAAGAGGAAACAAAAACTCCTTGGGTTCGCTCTGCCCCTGCTGACCTGTACTACCAGCGAGATGACAAGTGAGTGCACTAAGCCTGGCAGAATCAGATTTAAGAAAGATGGGAAATTAATTTCACAAGCAGGGTTGTAAATGAGTGGGACAAAACTTAAAAAGAACATGGTAAGTGCACAGACATTAGATCATAAGACACCCTGAATATCAGCAGTATTCTTCCAGTGTACTGAAGAATCCTGCTTTATTTTTTTCAATTTTGCAGGAATCCTCTTGTAACACGAGCCACAAAAAAGTTGATGGCTCTCTGTGATGTGTTTGATGAGAAGTTGGTGAAGAGAGGAGAGCGAGTCAGGCAAGAGAAGAAACAGAAGGCTGAGAAGAACAAGGAGGCACCACAACAGCTGACAGGTGAGCATGGCTTTTATTGTTCAGGATCTGTTGTAATGATTGCCAATTGGAGATAATTATGACATTTGTGAGGTATTGTTTAACCTATGAATGATGATTTTAAGTGTGCAGGAGTGGATGCAACAAAACAAAGATTGGCACTGAGGAAGGTGATGGAAAGAACCTGTCAAAGGAGGACACAGTCATTGGGGACAGAAAAGACAAGACTGAAGGCAGTGAAGACAGTGCCAAGGAGAGCACCAGCTCAGGCATTGCTGTGCCACTCCTGGCAGAGTGTGAGGGTGTGAAGGGCCAGGCAGCCTCAGAAGTGGTCAAGTCAGGGAGTCATCACAGACATCACAAGAAGAAGAAGAAGAAAGAAAACAAGGACACAGATAAGGCATCTGGGCAAAGCAGCAGCAGCAGCAGCAGCAGCAGCAGCAGCAGCAGTAGCAGTAGTAGCAGTAGCAGCAGTGAGGGTGATGACAGCTCAAGCAGTGAAGAGGATGATGAGAGTGAGATGGATAGGATATCCAAGGAACTGGAGAAGAAACGCAACCACCCAGACAGACTCCATCCAGAGCTGTGGTTCAATGACCCAGGGGAGGTGAGTATGGCTGTAGTAATGATAGTGATATTAGGGTAATGATGATTTCATTCACCCTTAGGCATTGAGAATTTAATATAAAGAAAACCCTGGGAATTTACTCTAAAAGATAGCAAATGTAGATATATTTTAAAGAAGTAAGCCAAAACAAGCCAGTAAGCCTCTTCCATATCAACAAGTGTCTAGTATTTTCAAGCAGACTATAATGAATCCATCCTAACTTGGTACTAAGGGTGTTGGCTGTTCCTGTCCCACATTGCCATCACATTCACAGTCGACAGGCACATGACGCTCTTCCTCTCTCACCCATGTTGTAATCCTTTGTCTTGACTATTTCATAACTAAAAGTTGTTATATACACCTGCATGGTTTTTTGAATGGCCTTCAATTTGATGATGGAACAACAATGCTGTATATCTTCCGGTACACTTGGTAACCCATACAGGCCTTGCAGTGCTGCCATCCTTGACTCTGACACATGAATCTCCCAGGCTGTGCCCTGCTGACCCAGGTCAGGTCAGGTCACTCTAGGGTTGAGGTGGCAACAGTGCAGACAGGCACAGCCAATACCCTTGACTACCAGGTTAGTCTGGATTCACTACTATAGTGTGACTGTGGGTGTTGTGTTGGCAAGAAGTGTTCTCAAACGCTGTACTGGGTGTTGTGTTGGCAAGAGGTGTTCCCAGACACTTCTGAAAGCAGTGCTGCTTTCAGATGAATGATGGGCCCTTGTGCCGCTGCTCCCTGAAGGCCCAGCGGTCAGGGATTCGCCATGGCTATTATGTGGGGGAGGACAATCTCAACAAGTGTGACCCCTGGACTAACAATGCTGATCGTCTTCACCATTATCTCATCACCATCTCACCACCAACTAACTTCCTGGTGAGTCACCTCTCAGAAATGGCATGAATCAGTATTTCAATTCCTTACTCATGATATCAAGAGACCTCTGAAACGAAACTGGCCAACTTTTTAGAATTCTGTCTATAATTCATTTTTTGTGGATGACAAATTGAACAAGCTTTTTTAACCATATTTCTTATGCCCTTGGGCACCACCCATGCAGGTGAAAAGGTGATGATGACAGTGGGAGAGTTTTGGTGGCTGGTTGGTGTGTGGAGGCAGTTGCATATATAAAAACTTTGAGGACAACAAATATATCTGCCATGCTTTTATTTATTCTTATTTATTGTTTCCTTGATTTTACTTATTATTCATTTATTTATTTTTTGTGAGCAAAATCCCTTGACTTATGAGGGAATTTCAGTGCCTGACTTTGTTTGCAGATCAAGACACCCACAGTCATCATGCATGACAGCCATGAGTTCATCTTTGAGGGGTTTTCCCTGCTGTCACACCACCCCCTGGAGGAAGTCCCTACCTGCCGGGTGATTCGCTTCAACATTGAGTACACCATCCTGTACATCCAGGAGAAGATACCGGACAACTTTTGCATCCAGGAGCTGAACCTGCTGTGTGCGTTACAGCTCTTTATCTCCATTTGTTGCATCTTAATATGTATTGATTCTGTTACTTTTACACCTTAGGACCACCTGGTGCAGCTAAACGTTACAGTAATTCTTGCTCCTAAGACATATGAATATGGTAATGCTACAGCTGATTTCACACTGTCACTCACCTTTTGATCTGCATACTCCTGCTTGGTGTTAAAGTGTGCAGCAGATTTGCATTATTCCTATCAAAACCATTATTCAGTTGTAATATAACAAATTATGTCTTGTAATTAAGTAAGGATTTGGGTAAAAAATATAGTGTTAGTTTGTCACTTGTTTTAAAATAAGACAAATACATAGAACAATCAGTGAGTGAGATCATCAGTCATTGGCTATGTCACCATGCTCCATCATCCACAAGGGACAAAATCATTATGACAGCACACACATACAGTACCTGTATGTGTGTGCTTTTCAAAGTATTTCTTTTAAACACTTACCAGCTACAAATATCACTAACATAATAAGTTTCCTGTTATGTTTAAAGTCTCATTGGTGTATTGGCCTCTCCTGTGTTTTTTGACCTCTGAAACATACACTTGCAGACCAGTATCTCTTTCTGGAACTCCTGGAGCTTGTTGATCTGAACCTCAAGTCAATGGGAGACAGTGACGGCTGTCCAAGGTTCCACTTCATGCCGAGATTTGTACGTAAACTTGCAGGTTAGTGTTCCTCTTCTCTGCTAAGTCTTGTAATCTTCCCATTATCTTGAGTTCACTTATTTCTTTTGCCATATTTTTGTGTTGACTTTAATTTTACATCCAGCCTCTGTTGCAGGAATTTCATGGTCACAAGTCAAGTAACCTGCATTTAGTACCACTGCATGAAGTATTTTCCCTCAGTCTTAAGTTGTCTGCCCTGTTGAAGATTCATTGGTGATGCCAAGTTCTTATTAAACTATCAATAGAATCACGAAAACACTGAGTCCCCAATAACTTCTGATACAGGTTATTAAATATGTAGAATTCTCATTGAACTAGCATTATAATTTTTAAGACACCCTTGAAAACCCTGTTAACTTCCACTATAGTCTGTTGAAAATAAAACAGAAACACTCAGGAACATTGCCATACGACAACAACTCCACTTTCAGATAATGGCAAAGAGATCCTGTCCATGAATGAAGTCCTAAGTTCATTGTTGAAGAACAGCGGCCCCTTGGTACAGCCTGAGGACCTGGCACATCTGCTCAGCATGTCTCAGTACCAGTGGCAGAATTATGCTGACCAGCTCAAGGGTACTGTTTGTGGCTCTGTCTGTTTGTCTTGTGGCAGAATCCACCTTAAACTCACCAGAAATTTGAAAACACTTGAAAACACCAATAACCAGCCTGAAAACACCAATAGCCAGCTCAAGAGTCCTATTTGTGGCTCTCTGTCTTGCTGTCTATCTTGTGGCAGCTTCATCTTTCACTAGAAGCATGAAAACACTCTTGAAAACACCAATATTTTCTACCAGAGTCTCATTAAATGGTAACATATTGAGAGTACAGAACTTATTGTTGCTGGTAATGTTACTTACACACTGGTGCTGGCAGGTATGGTGGTGACTTGTCCTGGCATGAAGCCCAGCAGCATTCGGGTTGACCAGCTGGATCGAGACCAGGTCAGTGAAGAGACCATCAACTACCCTGTTATTGTCCATTTTGGCATACGTCCACCTCAGCTCTCCTACGCTGGCAATCCGGAGTGAGTCGTGGCCACTCTGTTACATGGGAGTTGGGTTAAGAGGAAGGGGATTGGAGTTAGAAGGAAGGGGTTGCTGAAGAGGAAGGGATTGGGTTAAGAGGATAGCGTTGGAGTTAAGAGGAAGGGGGTTGGAGTTAAGAGAAATAGGGTTCCATTAAGAGAAAGGAAGTTGGAGTTTTAAGGTGGGAAGTTGTGGTTGACCTATACAAAACAATTACACTTTACTGCCAATCATCACAGTGCATGAATTCATCTGTCTTGCAGGTACCAGAAGGCGTGGCGAGAGTACGTCAAGTTCAGGCACCTGCTGGCCAACATGCCCAAGCCTTCCTTTGAGGACAAGAGGCGACTTGAGGCCAAGGAGAACAGGCTGCAGGAGATGAGAATGACCTCAAAGATGAAGAGAGACGTAACTGTGGCTGTGTCTTCCCAGGGATTCTACAGGACTGGCATTATGTGTGATGTAGTGCAGGTCTGTCTGACTCTCCTGTTACAGAGAGTGCCAGATGTGTGAGATGAGAGAGGGTGAATCACTGGAACTGTGCAGCAAGGAAGAGCAATTGTGTGTGATAGATGTGAATGGAGAGCAACAGTGTTGAATGCATGAAAATGATGCTGTCTTGTCCCCTGGAAAGGGGTGTGGGTGCAGTTGGCAGGCCCCCTTGGTATATGGATCCATTTAGGATGTTGGAGTATTGCATAGGAAGTACCTTGTATCTGCTGTGGTTGTAGGATTGGAGTAGGTGCAGGGTAGGAAATGGTCTCATTATGAAGGGACAGGGATTAACCAGTGTATGTTGTCAGGCCTTGCTGTGGAAGTATTTGGCCAGGTGTGTTCTGCCTAAGCTCCTGGGGTAGACTATACAAGATGATCCCTTTCCAGCAGAGGTCCAACAGGGCTAAGAGTGTAAATGATGTACTGTATGTATGAGTGTGTGATGCTTTGAGGCAACCTGTAAGGGACTGCCCACCTATTATAGACAGAGATAGAATAGAAGTTCATAAGTAATTGTCATATTGTAAAAATGTCTTCCAATATGTTTACCAGTCCCAGGACCAGAGTGACATGTAACCTTGTGTTGTTTGGGCAGCACGCAATGTTGCTGCCAGTGCTGGTGTGTCACCTTCGTTTCCACCAGTCCCTTGAGGTGCTGGAGGAATGCATCGGATACAAGTTCCAGACCAGGTTTCTCCTTCAGCTGGCCCTCACCCATCCCTCCTACAGGTGAGCTCTCCTGCTTCTGAGGTGTAGTAATAGTAGCAGAAGTGGCGTGAGTGGCTTGCTGTATAGTCAAAATGTTTAACTTTACTTCATTCTTTTAAATGTAGCAGTAGTGATAATTGTAGTATTAGTAGCAGTAGTAGTAGTATCTTGAGATATATTAATTGTATAGTTTTGTAATAAATTGTTTCTATATTAATAGTGGTAGTGGTGGCAGCATTGTTAGTGAATGGTGTCATACAGTGAAAGGAAATGTTTGCATTTCTTGGGTACCAGTGTGAGAAAAATATGGTAATATTGGTACCACTGAATGCAGCCACACTAATTGGTGAAAATATTACTGATCTTGCCATTTGATTTTTGCTCTTTTACTTTAGGGAAAACTTTGGCACAAATCCAGATCACGCCAGGAATTCTCTCACCAACTGTGGCATCCGACAGCCAGAGTATGGTGACCGGCGCATCCATTACATGAACACACGGAAGAGAGGTGAGTCAGCGCCCTCTGTTATTTACTAACATAAGAACATGGGGAGATTGGAAGAGGCCAGTTGGCTCACACAAGGCAGTCCCATGAGCCGACTCAAATGTATGACCCACTTCCTGTGTCCCTGACAGGCATCAACACTCTCATCAATATCATGTCAAGATTTGGCCGCAACTTGGAGACTGAAAGCAAAATAACGCACAATGAACGCTTGGAATTCTTAGGAGATGCTGTAGTGGAGTTCCTCACTTCCATTCACCTATTCCACTTGTTTCCCAGCTTGGAGGAAGGAGGACTGGCAACGTACAGGTATTCTGTTATGTTACGTTCTGCATTATCTCTTTTGTGATCATCACTCATGAGTTTTTTCTTTCTAAAATAAATATTTGAGTGATGTGTCCTCATTACTGTCATTATCTATTTTTACTGCAGTATGTTAATCATACATTTCAGGATGTCCTTTATCAGACCCATTGCTTAACATCTTATAGACATGAGTGCATGTTGCTGTTAATCTCTTGGTCCCTCAGGGCAGCTATTGTGCAGAACCAGCACCTGGCTGTCCTGGCAGAGAAGTTGCGTTTGGACCAGTTCATGCTGTACGCTCACGGATCAGATCTCTGTCATGACTTTGAGCTACGACACGCCATGGCCAATTGTTTTGAGGCCTTGATGGGGGCAATATTCCTGGATTCTGGTATTGAGGTGAGACTTTCTGTGGTGTAGTGAATGATGAATTATGTTGATAGTAATTGTTTATTTTTTATTTTAGTTTAGGTGAAAGAGCTAAAGAAAGTGTTAATAATAAAACCATATTTATCGCTCCATATAATCTTTACTGTTTACTAGGACACAGAATACAGTTACACTTATTAGTGAAAGTGTTATCAATAGTCATTACTGGAACACTGGAGATAATTAGACATGGTAATGAGATAATCACCTACACTTTTTACTGGGACACAGGGAGCAATGAAGCCTATTTATATTACTGCTGTATGTTTGACCACATCATTATCATACCCTGTTGTATTTGGTTGCAGGAAGCTGACAAGGTGTTGAGCTCTACCTTGTTCAAGGGAGAGGCTGTGCTGCATTCCATCTGGGTTCACTACCCGCTGCATCCCATCCAAGAGCAGGAGCCTCATGGGGACCGCAAGTGGATCAAGTCCTTCCCCATTCTCACTGTGAGTCAGTCAGGCACTTGTGTATTGTTTTCCCAGCATCAGGGACTGACTGACATTGTATCAGTCTTCTCCAGTTGTTTCTCTCAGTTGCATCCTCCATCTCACTCTCTGCTGCACCCTAAATCTTCTCTCCTGAGTGAGTTGGACACTGCAATGTGACAAGTCTTGCTTGCATTATTACAGTAGAGACCAACAGAACATACCTTTAACTCTGTTTTCTTCAGAAACTGTCCAAGTTTGAGGAGTCCATCGGCGTAGAGTTTAAGCACATCCGGCTGCTGGCTCGCGCCTTCACTGACCGCAGTATTGGCTTCAACAACCTTACTTTGGGCTCCAACCAGCGGCTGGAGTTTCTGGGAGACACAGTCCTTCAGCTGGTGTCCTCAGAGTACCTCTACCGCCACTTTCCCGAGCACCACGAGGGGCATCTCTCAGTAGGTGGCTGGATGGGCAAGAGGTTTTCCTTGGACTTGCTTGTCAATGAATGAAAATATCTTGATGTTATCTTTTTTGTAATAATATTGTTGGTAAAGAGTAGAGAGAACACTTAATTCTGACTGTGTCAGTGAATAAGAAATGAGTGTCAGTGAATAAGAAATGAGAAATTAAGGAGGCTGCAAAATGGCAGTTGACCTTGGTAGAGCACTTCCTAAGTATTGCCTCAACCCAGACACTGATGAGTCCCAACTTGCACAGTTACTGCGCTCCTCCTTGGTCAACAACCGCACGCAGGCCGTGGTGTGTGATGACCTGGGCATGACCTCGTACGCCATGTACTCCCACCTGAAGACTGAGCTCAAGACGAAGGACAGAGCTGACCTGCTGGAAGCCTTCCTGGGTGCTCTGTACATTGACAGGGTGAGTGGAGGCTGTTACAAGCAGAGGTCATGTGCTCTGTACTTCATCCAGTGTTCTGCTGATTTTGATAAAGTGTGAATCATACTCTTCAGTGTTGCAAACTACCCACCATATCTCCAAAACAGAGCATGCAGCATTTTATAACTATTCATCTGCAGTTTTGCCATGTGGTATGATAAAACATGATGATTTTGGTGGTGCCATTCCCTGACCATAAATGTCATCTCTCCTCAGGGTCTGAAGTACTGCCGCACATTCTGTCAGGTGTGCTTCTTCCCACGCCTGCACCAGTTCATCATGAACCAGGACTGGAATGACCCCAAGAGCAAGCTGCAGCAGTGTTGCCTTACCCTGCGTACCATGGATGGGGGCGAGCCAGACATTCCCATATACAAGTGAGTCCTGCCATTCCAAGCAAATGAAACAAACTTATGTGCTCTGAACAAAAGTTTCCTCTAAGCATGAGTACTTCCCTGCAATACTAAAGAGAGGTTATTGAGGCTTTACTTTATATAAAATACCTCTTAACTAAATAGTGTGTATAGGCAAAAAGAAATAGAAACTTTAAGGTGGTGGCCATGCATTTGAGATAGTTACAAGAAAAATCTGTCAGGATAAATAAGAATGTTACTTTGTTCCATGACAAGTATTCAGATCACACAGAGAAGAGGATGCCCACATGATTATTCCTCTTACTCCTTGCACAGGTGTCAGTGTGTTGTGTTGTGTTGTATTGCAGAGTTAATTGTGTTGTGTTGTGTTGCAGAGTCATCGAGTGCAAGGGACCCACCAATACCCGTGTGTACACAGTAGCGGTGTACTTTCGGGGCAGACGCCTCGCCAAAGCTTCAGGCCACTCCATCCAGCAGGCCGAGATGAATGCTGCCAGGGAGGCCCTCATGAACTCCAAAGGTTATTATGGTGTCCTGTTTTTGTGTTTCAGAATAATTACTAATACCTTGTCAACTAACAAAGCTGCATTCCACATGTTGATGGGTTCCTGTTACTAATTCCTGCCTCTGACTCCAATCTCTTTCATTTTACAGTAGTCTATTTATAGATAGATTAGATTACGACATGATTAATAAGCTGAGATTGTTTGGCTGTACTGAGAAGATAGTAAGTTTGGAGTTTGTAAAGGAAGTATATAGGGTTGAAATAGATCCTAATAGAAGAGGAAGACCACTTGCAAGGTGAAAGCATAGGGTAAAGGAACACATGTGTGAAGCAGGAGTTAGCATAGGCAGAGTGCTGAGCAAGTAATGAGGGAGTGTTTGGATGGAGAGAAGTGGAGGCCCTGCTCTGGCTTAAGGGAGGCAGCAGAGATAAGTAGATGAATTTATAACTTAATTTAATTTTCCTTTGTACAGAACTGTTCCCTCAACTGGATCATCAGCGGAGAGTGATTGAAAAAAGTGTCAAGATACAAGGCATTGGCAAGCAGGACTCCCAAGACAGAGAGAAGGAGCGTGGGAGGGACAGGAATGGGAGGGGACACTGGAGAGAGGAAGAAAGACGTGGAGACAGAGAGAGACCAAGAGACAGAGATAAACTAGACAGTAAAGACTTTGAGAGAACCAGAGATGGAGAAAAAAGAGACATGAGAGAGAAGTACCAAAACACTGCAGATTCTGAAAAATCAACAGAAGCAAAAATATTTGAGAATGACAAATCATATTCAGATAGGGAGGGAGAGAGAGAGAGAGGAGAGAGGAATTACACAGATGGAGAAAGAGGAGATTCTAAGAGAGGAAGGACAGACTTAGAGGATGACAGGAGGTACAGGATGGACAGTGACAACAGCAGGACTTCAGGGGTTGAGCCAAGATCCCGCGGGCACTCCAGATACGTCACTAAGGATGTGGCTGACTCAGACAAGCACCGAGACAGACACAAGGCACACAGCCGCACCAGACGCAGTGAAAGTCCACATGAATTGAACACAAAGAGCACACACCACGCCAGAGATGATTACAGTCGCAAGCAGATCAGGTCCGACTGGTGATTAGTGCAATGATTTACCCTCCCCAGTATCTGTCTGTCTCTCTAGGATATTCTTGCTGCACCAGAGAGAAGGGCTGCCACTGGGAGTTGAGGGTTGTGTCATGAAAGGATCACAACCTGAGTGGTGTGGGTAGAGGTGTTGCATTATGATTGTTTAACATTATTTTCAACAAGCTTTATATGACAGTAGGTATGTATGTATAAAAAAGCAAATAATTAAAGTACAAAAGTATTTTAGAGATGTTTTTATCAAGTCCAGGCTCAAGAAAAATAGGTATAAGCTCCCAGAGGTCATACACCCACAAGTCATTGCCATCAACACTTGCCATCTGTTTGGTCATCTCAGTGCGTGTCTTGATGTTAACCCTCTCACTGTGATATGAAACAATTCACACCACTAAAAGCAATGTCATAATATTTATAAGCACCCAGAAGAAAGAAAGATAAAAAGAATAGGTTTTGCAATTTCTAGCCAGTATAATGCCTTGAAGGAGCTGTGGAATGAGAAGAAATGTCCCAAAATGGTTAGTGACCAGGGGCAAATATAAACTAATCTAAGCGCACATACGTATATACATATATTCTTATATACTTACACAGAAACAACTGAAGTAATGCACACACACACATACACACACACACTAACTAAATATTTAACTAAATATTGATGCATAGGCAGGGAGGCAGGAAAAGTCTCCGTTTCAGCCCTTATTTTTATGTACACTGTCCTACGGCAATTCATTTTGAAACTCTCGAAAAGAAAGACGTCAAGACTGGACTGCATTATATATTCTGACCTGCCATATACTTCAACTAACACACTGAACATTGACGGAGAGAGACTGGAATAGGGGGATGAGCCGGATCTCGGTAACCCGATGACGTCACTGATGTTACGCTTTATATACGTACGTTAATCCATTTTGAAATTGACCCCTCGAAAAAACGGAACTACACCGGAATGCTTTATATATTCTGACTTGCCATATACTTTAATAAATACCTGAAATATAAAAACATTACCAGCCTGACTAATAATGAAGAAAAATCCAAAACACAATCTGTAATTTTTATGAATGGGGTCACAAAAAAATATATAATATTGACGAGGAAAACACAAACAGACTAGATTATGTTACATATTCTAAATAAAAAAATACTTTCCAGATAAATAAAAAAAACAACAACTTTATCTTCGTACAAAGAAAATGTTATTTTCAAATCTAGCAACGGACTTATTTTAAATTTGAAAATACGAACTGTTATACTAGATTTTATTGGATATTATTACTTGGGATACATTTCTTATACTTTTTAAGTCTTACATAAAACACCAAAACAATCCTAGGCGTGCTAATAAAAAATAAAAAATCAATATTTATTAAATGACGAAAATGTGATTTTAACCGAAAACAGAAAAAAAAAACTAGAGCTAGACAAGATTTTATTATATATTATGACTTGTTGTACTTCTATTATGTTTCTATTAGTAAATCAAATATCAAAATCAATGCAAACTCTACTAATAAAAACAATAAAAGGATAATATGGATCCGAAGTAGTTTTTTTGCACCTCTCCTCAATACTTTCTCCTCTCCTCTCCCCCTCACTCTCCTTCTCTCCTCTCCACCTCCACCTCCTCCACCTACTCCTACAAAACGAGCCTTTAAATCACCTGGAAACATCTGTAAAACCCTCTAAATTACGCTAAATATGTGACGGGAAATTGTTATCGTAGCCGCGGCGGGACGTGGCCGGGGTCGGAGGGCAGGTCGGGGCAGATCGGGGCGCCAAGGATACCGTGGTGGTGGTGCTGGTGGTGGTGTGGTGTTAACACTACACTCCCACAAGCTTAACTGCCCTGTGTGTGTGTGTGTGTGTGTGTGTGTGTGTGGCGCAGATCAGAGACATGTCACAAAGCTATGTAATTGTGTTTAATCCTTAAACTGCCACTTGATGTGTGTGTGTGTGTGTGTGTGGGTGTGTTTACTTTGTTGTTTAATTAACCTTGTAATTAAATTTAATTAACCTCCTCCCTGTCCGCGTCTGTTCGTCAATATTTCCCCCAAATTCCAGCGTTTTCCAGGTATTTCCAGGTGTTCTCCCGAATAAGATGTGTAGACTGTTGTAGTAGTTGTAAGAGGAGAAAGAAATGAGGAATAGAGGGAGAGGAGAAGGAGGAAGAAGGAGGAATCGAGGTGGAAGATGGTGGAGAGTGGTGGTAATAGTAATAGTAGTAGTAGTAGTAGGAGGAGGAGGAGGAGGAAATGAGGAATGGAGGAAGAGGAGGAGGAGGAGGAGGACAAGGAGAAAATGAGGAGTGGAGGAGGAGAAAGAAGGAAGGAGGAATAGATTAGGAGGGGTGTCTCTCTCTCTCTCTCTCTCTCTCTCTCTCTCTCTGGTGTGGACCGAGCTACGTTGTCCTTTAGTGAATGGAACTGGTGTGAACCGCTGGCTGGTGTGAACTGCGCCTAACAAAAAACAAAATATTGGAAAGCTAAATTTGTTTATCGGTCCTGCTTCTTCGATATGCTTCATTTTTTTTTTCCCAGACAGAGTATTGAGTTTTATTTTATTTATCTATCTTTTTTTTCCTTTCGTGTTTTGGGGTTATTGGGTGAAATACTTCATTTCTGTATTTTTTTTTCACTTAAAGGAGAAAAAAAATTTTTTACTACTGTTGTTGTTGTTGTTGTAGTAGTAGTTGTTGATGTTGTCTTCGTCTTGTTCTTCTTGTTCTTGTTCTTCTTGTTCTTGTTCTTCTCTTCCTCCTCCTCCTCCTCCTTATCCTCATCCTCATAATCATCATCTTCTTCGTTGTGGTAGTAATAGTAGTAGTAATAGTAATAGTAGTAGTAGTAGTAGCAGTAGTAGTAGTAGTAGTAGTAGTAGTAGTAGTAGTAGTAGTAGTAATAGCAGCAGCAGCAGTAATATTAGCTGTAGTGTGTGTGTGTGTGTGTGTGTGTGTGTGTGTGTGTGTGTGTGTGTCTTCATCGACCCCTTCCTGTACCCGAGAATCAAGTTCTTTTAACCAGTTCCTTGTCAACCTCGTCACCTGACAACCTTTTAAAGCACGTGACAAGGTGACTGTGACGTCCTCCCTCACTCTCCCACTCATCCGCTCACCCCGCCTTCCTTCCTGCCGCTACTCCTTATGTCATTATTCATTGTCACCGTCATCACCACTATCATTACTGTCATTTTATTATCATCATTATTATTAATGTTATTCTTGTTTTTACCTTGTCCTTTTTCTTCCTCGTAGTTGTAGTAGTATAATTCTTCTTTTTCTTATACCTCCTCTTCTTTTTCTTCTTCATTTTGTTGTTGTTGTTGTTGTTGTTGTTGTTGTTGTTGTTGTATTTGTTTCTATTGTTTTTTTGTTGCTACTACTACTACTACTACTACTACTACCACTACTGCTACCACCACCACCACCACCACCACCACCGCCACCACTACTATAGCGTGAGTGTCCTGCCAGTCTTTTCAAGTCTCTCTTCTTAAAGGCAAGGGCCAAATTGGCTCCTCCTTTGTAAGGCTTCCTCTTTTTAATATACATTTTTTCCTTTTTCAGACCATGGCAGCAAGCGTCTCTCTCTCTCTCTCTCTCGAAGACCGAAATGTTTGTTAATTAAGTAGATAATTGATCGATAAATCAGTATATGATAGAAAGAAAAGGAAACACGAAAGAAAACGAGCTACGGTACATGTTAAGTAATGACTGGTGTGGGTGGAGGCAAATGTTACTGGCAGGTATTAAACAGGAGACAAGAAAACTTATAAAAATAGCACACGAAGGAAATGAGATGAATTGAGAACCCAGTGAAATGAATGGAATGGATGACAAGAATAGCCCTCGATATTATTCCATTCAGACACTGTGTGGGTGGAGGAAGTGGAGGAGTCACGCGTCGCCTCACCTCCACCACACTCCACTCCACACATGATCTGGGAACGAATCACGGGAGGAAAGTCAGTGATATGGAACAAAGAAGCAGATGTACCAGTGCAGGGTGTGGGGCTATCAGCTAAGATTGCAAGCGAGGGAGTGTGTGTGTGTGTGTGTGTGTGTGGGTACAGAAGGTTATTTGAAATTCGACACTATGGCTCAGTGAATTTGTTTTTTTTTTATTTTATTTTATTTTTTTTATTTTCCCGTATGGGCAAGATAAATGACAACTTTTCCTGCCATTCCAACAGCAACGTGGAAAGAGGATTGAGTCAACTGGCTGCCGTTGCGGGTGTTCGGGGGAATCAGACGCCACAAAATGTTAAGATTTATTTTTTTTCTAAAGTTGCCGCGGCGCACATGAGTGAGATGAACAGACACATGTACGGATACAAAACGTACATAGCGGGAAGCACTGCTGGGGTCGGTGCCGGGGTGGTCATCAGTGGTTGGAGGGTGGGTGAGGGACAGGGGTGGTCATCTTGGGTGGGGGTGGGGCAGGGCGGAGAGGGGTGTGGGTAAGAAAGAATGCTGCTGGATGGAAGGAGGGACAGCGAGGGACAGGTGCTGCGCAGTAGGGGGAGGGAAGGACTCGTGGGGCGACGTTGTGGTCGGGAATGTGGCGCTGAGGGTCATTGCCACTCTGAGCCACCGATGGGCGGCGGGCGTGGCACAAGGGGCCTCCTCCCCGGCAGGGTGCTGCAGACAGCTTCAGCAGGCCTGGCAGGTCGGCACAGTCAGGCCGTGGTGGGGGGCGGGGGCGTTACTGGGCGTACTGGAGGGGCCGCTGACGCATCACACCGCCCCTCCGAGCCGCGTTCCAACACACAAAACTGAACGGGTTGAACTTGCACGCGGCGGGCCAGCGGCCGGAGCGTCGCTCGGGGGTGGCCATGACGGGCTTGGCGGTGAAGGGGTCCAGGCCGAGGGCCATCGTGCGGTACAGGTCCACCACAGAGCCCAGGCGGTGGGGCGGCTGCCGCTTGGCCAGCCACGGGCCAGCCGACGCCTCCTCTTCCTCACCCTCGCCGTTCTCTGCAGGATACCAGGCATTGGCGTTCCCACCCAGCGCCGCCCACCACGGCCACGAAGGGGTGTGGGCGGCGGGCAGCCACGGGCTGGACTCTCCGCCACTCTGTTCCTCTGCTAGGGTCGCCGCCGCCGCCACGGCCACCACCGCCCACCACGCCGCCGCCTGCAGAGATAGACACAAGGGCTGAATGCTTAGTAGCCTACACACACACACACACACACACACACACACACACACACACTTGTAACAAATGGTGCCCGAGGGAAGGAAGACAGATGAAAGAGAAATGCAATTAACAGAAGTGCAACGTTCGGCACCGCTAACTGATTAAATTGTTGACGCATTTTTCTTCCTTCCGCCCACACACACATACACACACACACACACACACACTCACCCCGCGCGGCATCATCCAGTTATTTACTCGACTCCTTACTTTTCACTGCCGTGGCGGGAACTTGTGGGATAAAAGCCACTGAAAAATGCATCAGCCTCCGCGAATACAACGGTAAAAGTTTGCTGCTGCTGCTGCTGCTGCTGGGATGATGATGATGATGATGATGGTGATGACGGTGATGATGATGGTGATGATGATGATGATGATAATGACGGTGATGATGATGATGATGATAATAATAATAATAATAATAATAATAATAATAATAATAATAATAATAGCAACAACAGCCAATTAAGGGAAAGATGTAATTCAATTTAGGTCAGTTGATGAAAGGATGCAACTTGTGCGTATTGTTCATGATATTTCAATACTCTCTCTCTCTCTCTCTCTCTCTTGTTTAGAAACCTCAGTATCACAGAGAGAGAGAGAGAGAGAGAGAGAGAGAGAGAGAGAGAGAGAGAGAGAGTACTGTTACCTGGAATCGAAAGGTAGCACTAACAAAGGATTAGTGATAACAGGTAGGGGATCCGAACGTCCATCTTGTTACCTGTAATGGCTATAAGGGATCCGGAAACTCACACCAATAATAGTCAGGAACAGGTAGACGGCCCACACGCTCACCTGTCCCGTGATGTGAATAGAAGCCAGCAGAGCGGAAGCCATTCACTCCTTTATTCATTCATTGGTTCGTTCATTCACAGATCCAAAGCTTCGATCGAGAGAGAGGGTTCGCTTCTAGTTGCCAGGTGTCGCTACTTGAATTACGGGCGTTGCTGTTGTTGTTGTTGTGGTGGTGGTTTGTTGTTGTGGTGCTGTTGTTGATGTTGTCTTAGTGTTATGTCATAATGTATGGTTTAGTTTAGCTTGTTAGTTTAGTTATTTGGTTGGTGAGTTAGTTAATGGATTGGTTACCTGGTTATTTAGTTATTAGTTCATTTGCCAGATCGTTTGTTCTCTCGTTCGTTTGTTAGCTATTTAGTTACGTAGCTAGTTAATCAGTTACGTGCTTAGTTAGTAATTACATAACTAGCGGCACTCAGTCAGACAAGTTAGGTAGTGCGTTTCATTTCGCTCCTCACACGCCTTACCTTACCAACATCCGCCAGCACCAGCACAGCGGCATCACCTCACACGCTTAATGTCACCTGCTATAAAGCCTACTCTATCCCAACCTGCTTTGTTATGAAGCGCTCAGTACTTCTGTTTTGTTTGACCGTGTTACTGTTTCAACATACTAATATCATTCAGTGTACTCTTTTATTTGTCTTGTTTTAGTTTATTACAATGGTACTTTTTATTTTATTTAGTTAGTTCGTAGTTAAGTGAAGGCCAAAAGATGAAACGCAAAAGAAGGAAGGATACGCAACAAGAAAGAGAGAAGGAAGAAATGAAAGGAAGGAGGAAACGTAAACCACAGGCACCGTATTCTGCAACTCCTTACCCTCTCACCACGACTACTTTCAAAGGCCACAGAGATAATTAGCCGGGTTCTCAAAAGTGTTTCTCATGTTGATAATGTAAAAAAAAATCAAATTGTCACTAGAACCGTAAAAACACCCCGAGAAACTCTGGAACTTAAACCGGAGCTTATGCAATGTAGTGGAGTTGCGGCGCAGAAGTGTTTTATAGTAAAATGATCGAAGGTGAGATAAGGTGAGGTGAGGGAAGGTAAATTGAAGCGTTGGTTAATTAGGGAACAGGTGAATAAGGTGACCAAAAAAAGGTGACCAGAAAAGGGTGAGCCAAACAGGTTGTTGTTGTTGTTGTGATTAATCGTCATCAACATCATTATCATATTCTTATCATTATCATATTCTTATTCTTTTTTTTGTTTTTGTTTTCGGTTGTTGTTATTATTATTGTTATTATTATCATTTCATCATCATCATCATTACTAATTATATACTATTGCATTATTTAACTGAACACTTTTTTAAAAACCTGTAGTATTTTAAAAAACGCAAAAAAAAAAAAAAAAAAAATCCTTGCACATTCAACTCATCTTTCCATTCGTCCGTTCGTTCTATTCTGTGCGTTTTGTGTTTTGAGTGCGTGTACTGGCAGAGGATGGTATTGGCTCTCTCTCTCTCTCTCTCTCTCTCTCTCTCTCTCTCTCTCTCTCTCTCTCTCTCTCGCCGCACGTATCACAGCACTTCTAATTGTCACAGCCGGAAATTACCTTAGTTTGGGTATTTTATTGGAAAGAGAGAGAGAGAGAGAGAGAGAGAGAGAGAGAGAGAGAGAGAGAGAGAGAGAGAGAGAGAGTGGCGCCTAACTTCAGTCAATTAAAATAAGATCATCACCGTATTCTGAAACACTTTAATTCCTCGCTAAGACATTTCCAAAGATGATTAGTCGGATTCTCGTGGTTGTTTTTTTCCCACTCATGATACAGAACCGTCAATCACCTTCATAAACGATCCCCTGAACCACGAAAATACTTGAAACCCTCAATCCTTTACCCTAGACTCCCAGTAGAAATAGTGAAGTTAAAACACCAAAGCCTTTACGACTAAAATCTTGCATCAGATCCTACCTACCTTTCTTTTAGCCTTTCTAGACTTTACGAACCTTCATAAACTATCTACGTAAATTCTTGAAAACTCCAATACCTTCCCCTAAAACTCCAATACCTTGCCTTAAAACCCGTTAGAAGTAGTTAAGTTAAAGCACCAAAGCGTTGAAGGCTATAGAGCACTTCATAAACGATCACTAGAACCACGAAAACACTTTTGAAATTCCTAATATTTTCCTGTAGAGGTAGTGAAATTAAAACACCTGAGCATTTGTAAATTTGAACCTACCTCAGATCCAGCGTAGCTTCTTTAGCCTCTCTGGAATTGTAGAATCTTCTTAAACTGTCATTAGAACCACGGAAACACTTAAAAACCTTAGTACCTTTTGACATAACCTGCAGAACCCTTCATAAACTATCCCTTGAACCACGAAAGCATTTGAAAACCCCAGTACCTTTTGGCATAATCTGCAAAACCCTTCATAAACTATTCTTTGAACCACAAAAGCATTTGAAAACGACAATATTTTCCCGTTAAGAAGTAAAGTTAAGGCACGGAAGCATTTTACGATTATAAACTTGAATTAAATCCTACCTATCTTTCTTTTAACTCCTCCTAACTGACACATCACGGCCTGTCTGTTTCGACCTTCCCCTCCTCCACCATGTAGCTGTCCTTTACACCATAATTGACGTTCGCTCACCTGTTACTTATACCTGATCTTATTCACCGGTGTTTCTGGGTCTTGAGGTCACAAGGTCACGGCGAGGTACAGAAAAAAAAGATTGATAAAAGGAAGAATACAAAAAAAAAAAAAGAAAGATGAAAGAAAGATGTGACTCAAAGGAGTTTATTCACGAGTAAGTTTTTTTAAATTAATTGTGATGTGATATTTACTGATATTCTCTCTCTCTTTCTCTCTCTCTCTCTCTCTCTCTGTCTCTCTCTCTCTCTCTCTCTCTCTCTCTCTCTCTCTCTCTCTCTCTCTCTTCTAACGTGATACAGATGTTCCAAAACAAAAGAGAGAGAGAGAGAGAGAGAGAGAGAGAGAGAGAGAGAGAGAGAGAGAGAGAGAGAGGAGAGAGAGAGAGAGAGAGAGAGAGTATATGCATTGACTAATCGTACCAAAACAGCATTGCTACATCAATGGAATCTTCACTAGAGTCTTGTTCGCCGGCTCGCCTTCTGCTCCTCTCTCACATTTCAAATATCAGGTGACATTCAGACGTACGCTTTGCAGGAATACTAAAATTCACCACTCCTGCATTTGTCATTATTTTGAAATGCTGCGTGTTTGTTTGACTTTCTTGAATGCGAATGTTTTGTTATGTTCTACATGTATTGGGGAAAAAAGAAACAAAAAGAACATGAGGGCTCTTCATGCATTGGCTATTATGATGCTTCTTATACAGCAAGGGACGTTATGCATCTCTCGGTTACTTACATCGAGCAGGTATTTATTCCAGCTTGAAATGAATGGTTGCGAAATGCATTGTTTGTAAATGAACACCAGGGAAGGATAAACAATGGGATCCAGTAGGCTTTCCTTGACGAGGCTTGGTTAGACTTTAAGAGGCTGTGTGGGATGAGCTGCTGCACTGTGCTATCCGAAGTAAGATTTGTAGTGACAGTAACGTTTGAGTGCAAGATTCAAGGAGCGGTGACTGTCAGTCCCTGTGTTGTGTTTGTGTTGCGCGTGTTGGCGGTGCTGGTGAGGATGGAGTGTGAGCACACTAACGGAACACTGAATTTAGTGGCTCGCAGCCTATTGTAGACTTAGAGAGAGAGAGAGAGAGAGAGAAGAGAGAGAGAGAGAGAGAGAGAGAGAGAGTGAGAGAGAGATTAGTTATTACTGATTTGTTATTCTCACTTCTCACAGACTCAGTCACTACCTCAACTTTTCCATACCTCCTCCCTCTTCCACTCAGCCATTCACTCATCCACTGACTGAATCTTTCAGTCAATCAATCACTCAGTAAATGACTGATTCACTGTTTACTCAGTCAGTCAGTCATTCACTAACTCTGAGTCAGTCACTCATCACTCACTGACTAGCTGACAGTCCCTGCCTCTCACTTTCTCCCTCTGCATCTCACTCACTCATTGACTGACTTCCAGATTGAGTCATTCTTTCAGTCACACACTCACCTTCTTCATGGTGTTGGGGTGCTGGTGCTGGTGCTGGTGCTGGTGCTGGGGGTGCGAGGCGCGGGGTCCTCCTGGCGGCGTGCTCTTGTCTCCTCTCCTAGCGCTCGGGGTCACTACTTGTTGAGTCTGGCGCGATCACCTCACTGAACTGTGTGCACGGGGCTTGCTACCATGTACGCCTTACTGCGTGCGTGCAGGTGTGTGTGTGTGTGTACGTGCAAGTGTGTGCGTGGGTGGCGGGCATACACGGCGAGGTGAGGCGGGCAGGGGAGGCGAGGACAGGTGTGTGTATTGTGGAGGCTGCCGCTTTACCACGTGGCTGCTCACACACACACACCCTTTTTATACACGCTCACGCACGCGCCCTCCGCACACCACGCACGCCCACACACACACACACACACACACACACACACACACACACACACACACACACACACACACACAATGGGGTATGAGGTAGTTACGTGGATTAAATGGAAAAAAAGTCCCGCTCATCTTTCACTTTTTCTCACCTCTAGTATTTTTCTTTTCTCTCTCTCTCTCTCTCTCTCTCTCTCTCTCTCTCTCTCTCTCTCTCTCTCTCTCTCTCTCTCTCTCTCTCTCTCTCGTCTCCACAACTTTCGCCAATCTTTATCGTATTATCTCTCTCCTCTCCCTCTCCCTCTCTCCCCCCCATCCTTTTTAGCTCGTTCTTTCTCACTTTTTTCCCTCCCTCCTTCCTCTCCTCCCTTCCTCCTCCTCCTCCTTCTTCTCCTCCATCACTTATTCATTCCTTCACTATTTTCGTTTTACCCTTCCTTTCCTTTCCTTTCCTTGTCTTTCCCTTCCATGTATTTATCCTCCCTTCCTTCTTACCT
>NC_087193.1:7817283-7844783 GCF_035594125.1 Scylla paramamosain | reverse complement strand
ATGCAAGACTGATAAGCTGATAGTAGTAGTAGTAGTGGTGGTGATGGTGGTGATGGTGGTAGTAGTGGTGGTGGTGATGGTGGTGGTAATGATGGTGGTGGTGGTGAATGAAGGAGCCATGCAAACTGAAAGAGAGAGAGAGAGAGAGAGAGAGAGAGAGAGAGAGAGAGAGAGAGAGAGAAGGGAAGAGGAAGGGGAAGAAAGTAGGGAAGAGTAGGAAAGAGGAAGAGGAGAGGAAAGAAGAAATAGATAAATAAGTAGAAAAGGAGAAGGAGGAGGAGGATAAAGGAAAGTGAGCGAGATAGAAAACGGAAAGAGTAGAAGAGAAGAAGAGAAGAAAAGGAAGAGGAGAGAAAAAAAAAGAAGGGAGGATGGAATAGGAGAGGAATGAGTAGAGAAAAATAGAGGAAAGGAGAAAAGGCAAGATAGAGAAAGAGTATATAAAGAACAGATAAAGGAGAGAAGAAAGAGAGAGAGAAAAAAGAAAAGAAAAGAGTAAAGAGTAAAGGAGATACAGGTGATGTTTATAGGTGTGAAGAATTAATTAACTTCACACACCTGCACCTTCTTCCCTGTAACAGGTAAAAAGGTGCGCATTTACCCAACCTCCTTTACCTGTCTTCCCCTCCCTTCCCTTCACTCTGCCCCCCTCCCTCACCACTCTGCACCCCCTTCCCTCCCGGTCTCCCCACCTTACCTTCCTCACCCCTTCCCTCACCTGTCCCCTCTTCCTCACCTGTCTGGCCACTCCTTCACCTCTTCCCTCCCCTCATCCCTCACTTCTCCCACCCCAACTCACCTGTCTTCTCACTCCTCCCTGTCTGCCTCCCCCCAGCCCCTCATCTGGCGCCGGAGCAGGTGTGACAAGAGGCCTCTTGATGTAGGTACCTGAGCCTCATTAACATATTTACCGTCTATAACTTATTCATTGAGCTATTTGTCTATTATTGCTGCTGGTGCTGTTGTTGTTGTTGTTCTCTCTCTCTCTCTCTCTCTCTCTCTCTCTCTCTCTCTCTCTCTCTCTCTCTCTCTCTCTCTCTCTCTCTCTCTCTCTGGCCTCATTCAACTTAGCATCTACTTTCTTCTTTGTCAACGCCTTCGATAGCTCAGTTGGTAGAGCGGTGGACTGTAGTTGGTTCGGAAACAGATATCCATAGGTCACTGGTTCGAATCCGGTTCGAAGGACAATCTTTTGACGATGAATGATTCAAGTTTGTCACGATTGTGGGAATGAAATGTTTCGTGGCAGGTAGTGGTGATGGTGTGTGTTTGTGTGTGCGGGTGGGTGTGTATTAGGATGCTGTGAAGGTCCTGGTGTGTGCTTGTGTGTGTGTGTGTGTTATATGATGGTTATTTTGTGTGCTAATTCGAACAAAAACACGAATGGTTTATGAAGGTGTTCGTGAATGCATTCTTGAATACTTGTGGTGGAAACAACTTAATGACGTAACTCGGCGAAACACTGAGCCAAAGTTGTGCTGTGGTGAAGTTGCCTCATGGACAATGACGTGATTACTGCCAACGATGGAGGAGGGGGATGAAGGAGACACATCACAAATTGCGGTGTTTGTGAACCCATTACAGTTGTCATAGCGAAACTAAAAATAAAATGGTTAAAATGTCCTCTGCAACGGAAAGTGTATGTGGGTTTTGGAAGACAACACTGAGGTGACAGTGGGCACAGATGCTGTCACGTGCTGCAGCAGTCTGATATTGTTATCCTTGTGTGGAAATGTCGCCCACGCAGTAATGACAAGCTGCTCTGAAGGCGACGCTTCTCTCATTGGATTGTGAAATGCTTGCACATTGCTAACGATGACCTGGATGCCATTCTGTTTTAGTTGAAATTGTTAAACTTGGAGAAATAGTGCAGTTAACTTAAAGTCCATACAGTCGACTTTCTTCACAGTTTGTGTAGCTCACTTCTTAATGACGTGGCGGTGTGGTCAGTAATGGACAACATTTATCAGGTAACAAGAATGACTGCTCGAAGACAAGATAGATAGATAGATGGATGGATAGACGAATAAACAGACAGATAGACAGGCATATAGATACGTGGATAGATGGGTAGAGAGATATCTTAACCTAAAGCAACTTAACATAACGTAACTTAAACCAATCTAACCTAAACTAAGTCTAACTGACCTACGTAACCTAACGTTACCCTCCCTAGGTACAAACCGCGTCCCTGGTCTCAATATCCTCCAAGAAATCTGTAAAATGACCAGCATGGACTTCCTTTCCCATTTTTTCCCCTTTCACTACATTACTATACAGGGGAGTTCTTTGGAAGCCATAGATCCTTCCAATTACGGAAATGGGCGGGGACAGAGAGGCAGGTGGGTAAGGGCCCTGAAGAAATTGACCAAACTCTATTATGCGTCGCTCCATTGAGGTAAAAGAAAGGGACAATTCCATTTATCTAAGTTGATTTGAGTTTCCGTGTACTACGTAGGTTGTATGCTGGCGTGGCCCTCTTCCCTTGCTAAAAATTTGTGGTGGTGGTTGTGGTAGTAGTAGTAGTAGTAGTAGTAGTAGTAGTAGTAGTAGTAGTAGTGGTGGTGGTGGTGGTGGTAGTATTTGTTGTTGTTGTTGCTGTGGTAGTGGTGGTGGTAGTGATAGTAAAAGAAATGATAAGTTGTAGTAGTAGTGGTAATAGCATTAGTATTAGTAGTATTAGTAAGAGGAGCAGGAGGAGGAGGATTAGGATTAAAATTAGGAGGAAGAGGAAAAGAAGGAGGAAGAGGAGGAGGAGGAACAACAGTAGTATAATATTAGTAGCAGCAGCAGCAACAGCAGAGGTACAAGTAAAATTACATCCGTTAACTATTTCTCGATGACTACGATTAATAGAATAAATAAATGAATAAATTATTGATGATAGACAAGAAAGATACCAGATACTGCGTTGAGAGAGAGAGAGAGAGAGAGAGAGAGAGAGAGAGAGAGAGAGAGAGAGAGAGGGGCAACAAGCTAACGAGACAACAGCCGTTTTAACGAGAGAACTTAACGAGGCGGTAGGTAAAAATTTTCCAACACCACTTGGACTAAGAAAGAAGAAGAGAGGGAGAGGGAACAATAAACAAACTAATTAATTAAATAACTAACTATCTAACTAACTAACTAACAAAGGAAGAACAGAAGAGGAAGCATTAATTCTTACGGACGCCGATGTTAAAATAATGCACGCGTTTCTCCTGTAGGTGGCGCGCGCAGTCCGTCTCTGTCTCCGCAGTGGCGCGTTTTCTGTTTGTTTTCACCTGCGGTCGGTCGAGTGAGGACAGGCTGTGACTTGTGTTAGTGCAGTGAAATCTCCTTTATTCATCCATACGCGTGTCCTAGTGCGTTGCTGCTTGCCTGGATGATGAAATAACACACCAATCAACACTGCAAGTAAGTGGGTAAGCGCTTGTGTATGTAGGGAAGTTGTGTGGGGTGATAGGATTAATAGAGTGTTGGGTTGTGTTTGTGTTTTATGGGTGGGTGTGTGATCGAGTGGGTTAATGGATATCTTTTGGTGTTGGTGGGTGCTTAGTGGTGTGGGTACTGGGTGGGGTGTGCATGTGGATTATCTGAGTGGATGGGTGGATATGATGTTACTGCCTTTCACGTCTGTCTGCCCGCCTGTCTTATCGCCTCCCGCCCGCCACACTTGTCTGCCCGCCTGTCTCATCGCCTCTCGCCCACCACACTAGTTATCACTGCCACAAGTTTTTCGTAGTTTGTATGTAAATTTCTGCTAAGTAAATACGATCCACTAAGACTCCACTAAGATTTTACCCCTATATGGTAAAAATTCTGAGTTCCACAAATTCAGCTTAGCGTAACCTTGCATCCTAATCTAACCTGACTCCACCTAACACTACCCTGTCCTGGCTTACCTTATTTAATTTTACTTTACCTTACCTAAACTTACCTTATCTTCTTACGTTACTTCATCTAATCTTACCCGAACTTTCTTTACTTAACATAATTTTACCTTTGCATAACTTCTTTCTTACCTTACCTTATCGTATCTTACCTTGCCTTACCTTATCTAATATTACTTCATAAACCTTATTTTACCTTATCTAACCCTGCAACCTAACCTAACCTAACCAATGCTAACCTAACCTAGCCCAACTTAACCTAGCCTAACCTAACTCAACGTAACCTAACCTAACCTAACCTAACTTAACCTAACCAATCCTAACCTAACCTAAGCCAACTTAGCCTAACCTAACTCAACGTAACCTAACCTAACCTAACCTAAGTAACCTAACCTAACCAATCCTAACCTAACCTAACCCAACTTAACCTAGCCTAATCTAACTCTTTGTAACATAACCTAACCTAATCTAGCCTAGCCTAGTCTATCCTGTCCAAACCTAACCTAACCTAACTCAGCCTAACCTATCGTCTGGGAATTATCAATAAGGAAATCTTGTGGGTGGAATATCCGTATGGGAAAATTCCAGGAGCAGACAGGCCACTTCACAGGCACATCGCGCTTAAATGTTTAGAAATTGAGAATGACACGTCCACACACAGCTAAATGTTCACATAGGTAATACAGGACTGGTGACGCGGGGGTGTGTACAGGTGTATAGCGGAACACCTGTGCACATGGCTTACGAGTCAGGTACAGGTAGTAACACACACACACACACACACACACACACACACACACGCACGCACACACACTTTTAGAGATTTTGGTGAAACTTTTGCTGTTGCCTTGGACATATCAAAAGCTTTTGATAGACTCTGGCACAACGCTTTTATTTCCAAACTACCCTCCTACGGCTTCTATCCTTCTCTCTGTAACTTCATCTCAAGTTTCCTTTCTGACCGTTCTATTGCTGCTGTGGTAGACGGTCACTGTCCTTCTCCTAAATCTATTAACAGTGGTGTTCCTCAGGGTTCTGTCCTGTCACCCACTCACTTCTTATTATTCATTAATGATCTTCTAAACCAAACTTCTTGTCCTATCCACTCCTACGCTGATGATACCACCCTGCACTTTTCCACGTCTTTTCATAGACGTCCAACCCTTCAGGAGGTAAACATTTCACGCAGGGAAGCCACAGAACGCTTGACTTCTGATCTTTCTAAAATTTCTAATTGGGGCAGAGCAAACTTGGTATTGTTCAATGCCTCAAAAACTCAATTCCTCCATCTATCAACTCGACACAACCTTCCAGACAACTATCCCCTCTTCTTCAATGACACTCAACTGTCCCCCTCTTCTACACTGAATTTCCTCGGTCTGACCTATACTTATAATCTGAACTGGAAACTTCACATCTCATCTCTAGCTAAAACAGCTTCTATGAAGTTAGGTGCTCTGAGACATCTCTGCCAGTTTTTCTCGCCCGCACAGCTGCTAACTCTGTACAAGGGCCTTATCCGTCCATGTATGGAATATGTTTCACATGTCTGGGGGGGTTCCACTTATACTGCTCTTCTAGATAGGGTGGAATCAAAAGCTTTTCGTCTCATCAACTTCTCTCCTCTAACTGACTGTCTTCACCCTCTCTCTCACCGCCGCAATGTTGCATATCTAGCTGTCTTCTACCGCTATTTTCATGCTAACTGCTCTTCTGATCTTGCTAACTGCATGCCTCCCCTCTTCCCGCGGCCTCGCTGCACAAGACTTTCTTCTTTCTCTCACCCCTATTCTGTCCACCTCTCTAACCCAAGAGTTAACCAGTATTCTCAATCATTCATCCCTTTCTCTGGTAAACTCTGGAACTCCCTGCCTGCTTCTGTATTTCCACTTTCCTATGACTTGAATTACTTCAAGAGGGAGGTTTCAAGACACTTATTCATCAATTTTTGACCACTGCTTTGACCCTTTTATGGGACTGGGATCTCAGAGGGCATTTTTTTTTTTTTTATTGGATTTTTGTTGCCCTTGGCCAGTGTCCCTCCTACATAAAACACACACACACACACACGCACACACATTATTATTATTATTATTATTATTGTTGTTGTTGTTGTTGTTGTTGTTATTATTATTATTATTATTATTATTATTGTTATTATTATTGTTATTATTATTGTTATTATCACCATCATCATCATCATCATCATCATCATCATCATCATCATCAATGTCGTTGTGTCACTTGTTATTTAGGGAAGGTAAATATTGTGTTATTGCTGATGAAATAACGTTATGAACTTTCCATCACCTTCCTTACCTTCAGCACAAAACAATCATTTCAGCATAATTTCCTTCTCTATTAACGCCTTCGATAGCTCAGTTGGTAGAGCGGTGGACTGTAGTTGGTTCATGAAACAGACATCCATAGGTCACTGGTTCGAATCCGGTTCGAAGGACAGTATTTTGCTGGGAAGCGTCTCATTATATTGTGCTGGCGAAACGGTTCATGTCGGGCGATCAATGTGATGACTGATGGTTGTGAGATGTACGAGTAGGATGCTCCTTGTGTGTGTGTGTGTGTGTGTGTGCGTGCGTGGCATGGGGAAACGTGTAAAGCTATTATCAGCAGTACTATGACCCTCCGCGTGATTTTGGAACATTAAGAACCAAAGAATATAAGTAAACTTGAAGAATCCATCAGCTCTACATGTGGCAGTAACTGTATCAAACATACTTACCTATTTTCATCTTATATTCTTATGACTTGACTCCACCTTTGCTGTTTGGTAAGGTCAGATGAGGCGCAGGTATTGCAGGGCTTGTTTTTGTCATGTCGTTGGTTGTCTGGGATGTAATAATTATAATTTATCTATCTATCTATCCATCTATCTATCTTTATAAACTGTCTTATTTAAGGAGCAGTCTGCTGTTGATGCCGTGACGTCACCCGCCAGTCATGACTACCGCCGCCGCGGAATCAGATCGCGAGCACTTTCTCTTCCGTCAGCGCCTTCGATAGCTCAGTTGGTAGAGCGGTGGACTGTAGTTGGTTGAGAAAGCAGAAATCCATAGGTCACTGGTTCGAATCCGGTTCGAAGGACATACTTTTAATGACAAGCGCATCATAATTTGTGTCCAAGTTGTTCGTTTAGAACGTAACTTAAAGGAAGACCGTAAGAAATCATCAGGCTTACCTGTGGCAGTCCCTGAGTCATACTTGCTGACCTGCCACTACCTTTCGTTCCTGTTCATGGATTTATGTAATTTTTTAAAACCCTGTTGAGTCAGCGCTAACAACCTGATTACGGAGTCTTTTCCAGTCATCCACTCTCTCTCTCTCTCTCTCTCTCTCTCCGAAATCCAACTTTGGGTGTCCATTTTGATTGTGCTTGGATAAATGGTTGCCGAGGTGCTGAGTCCAGAGTGATGCGGCTGACGAAAGGGCTGGAGGTGTAAGTGTGGCATTAGTGAAGCCTTCTGTCTCACGCACTGGCTGTTGTCTTTGTCTATCAGTTTACCTGTTTATCTACCTATCGAATTGTCTTTATATCTATTTCATTACCCATCTACGAGTATATCTATGCGGGAACACGTACTAACACTGTTGCCACTGATACCGTGACGTCACGTGCTTCCCGCCTCCGCTGCCACCGCGTAATCACATCACGTACAGTTTCTCTTTCGTCAGCGCCTTCGATAGCTCAGTTGGTAGAGCGGTGGACTGTAGTGGTTCATAAAGCAGACATCCATAGGTCACTGGTTCGAATCCGGTTCGAAGGATAAAATTTTAGTGATAGATTGTACTTCGTGTGTCACGACTGGCGCGACTGAATGTTTCACGGCAGGTGGTGGTGGACTGGCGAGTTGTATCACGACCTGTAAATAAACAAGGTCGGGAAACACTGTTGTCAACTTACACAATTTTGAACTGGTCTGAGATGAGGGTTGAGATTTGAACCTTTGGAAGCAGTGAGTCTGGCGGCCGGATGGTGACTCTCACCATGATCTTAACCCCTTGTGTGTTGCTTCAAGCAGTGAGGTGATCCTTTCACAGCCTGTGACAGTGTGACACTTGCTGCTTCATTTGAGTAATCCCAAACGATCACTCTGAGCTGAAATAAACCAGACATGGGAATATTTTAATTATACTTTTTATGCTTTTTGATTATACTCTTTGGTGTCAGTGGCGGCTTTCAAAATTCTACTGCAAACTTACACCAGAACATTTTCTTGAGCCTGAGAAGCCATTGCAGTCAAAGGGTGATTGATGTACAAGAAAACACGCGTGAGAAACAACATCTAGTGCCTAGTCAATCCCTGTTTTCTTTTCAGCTTCATTTCGCTACTTTAGGTGTGTCAACGCCTTCGATAGCTCATTTAGCAGAGCGGTGGACTGTAATGGTTTGGTAGGAGTCATCCATAAGTCACTGGTTCACTGCGGGGCATAGATTTAGCGGCTGAACACGCCTGATCCGTGGACAGTGAGGGGCGGGATGAATAACAACAAAAAGATTGAACAAGACTGAGGCGCGTGGTGCAGACAGTCGTATCACGGGGCATGGAGATAAATAAGACAGGTGCACGAGCAAGGTTAAGGCTCAAGATAAACCGTATGGCAGTGGTTCCCAAACCATCTTTTTGTTTCCAACAGGCTCACTGCTTACAAAGCCTCAAATCTCCAGCCTTGACAAGTGGTTTCTGACTTTGTTTATTTACATGTCATGTAACAACCACACCCACGTGACACACACACACACACACAATACCACCACCACCACCTTCTGCTAAGGACTGTTTTGTTCCGCCAGTCGTGACACCTGAAACCGAATCTTCTGTCACTAAAACTATATCCTTCGAACCGGATTCGAACCAGTGACCTATGGATGTCTGCTTTCTGAACCACTACAGTCCACCGCTCTACCAACTGAGCTATCGAAGGCGCTGGAAAGTAGAAAGTGAACTGAAGCTTTGGATGAGTCAGCGGCGGCAGTGAGTGGGCGCGTCACATCACGGTGGTGGCAGCAGCACCGTGAGTAACGGTGCTTCTTGCTGTGTGTTGAACAACAAAGATAACACATCGCCAACACAAACAATAATTACAGTAGTAACTATTACAGTCACAACGATATAAACAGCAACATTATCGCAGCACACTCAAACAAGAGTACAAGTGCGTTGAGAAGCCATTAACTTATGGCAACTCACAGGTATCACCAAACTTTTTCTACCACCCATTGTACACACTTACGCAGCACCGGGGACAGTGTGCTGCGTATGGAAAATGTTTCGGCGCCTTAAATCAAGTCAATCAATCAATCCATTACGTATGAAAAATGGTACACACACACACACACACACACACACACACACACACAAGGAAAAGTGTTAGCCTATCTTTTCCAGAACTAGTCAGTGCAAAGGTGAGTCAAGCAGTAAAGAAGGGACAAAGATTTGCAGTTTGGTTATCCTCCATAATGCTCTGTACTACCCTGGTGGCGCATTGGAGGCTGAGAGGGAAGCAGCTCGAGGCCTTGTGAAATGCAGCACAGCCACGCCACTCCAAAGTTCCCAGAAATACTGACACCACCATCTCTCCGTGACGTTTTATACAAAGGTGACGACTTATCCCTAAAAAAAACCCAGAGTATCCCAAACCCTCCCTGCCAGTGCCCCTTGGGAGACGTCCTCGAGCACACCCCAGCTTGGGCACACCTTGCGTTGGTCGCGTCCTGTCGATCACTCCTGTCCTCGCGGTGCACTTCTTGCCCCGCCTCAAAGTTCCCCTTTCGGCTGTAGTTCCCAAACCGCGGGGCGCGCCTCTTTAGGTGGGGATGAGGAGCATACATGTGTTGGGGTGGGAGTGAAGACATTGATGAAAGTCATTGTTCAAAACGTACATAATGAAATTACTCCAAGAGGAATAAATGATATATACTCGTGTAAATAGGTGGGCATGTTTTATACAGAGACTGCCACGTGTAGGACTGATGGCTTCTTGCAGCTTTCCTTATTTCCTCATGTTCTCTTGCAACAAGTATCTATCTTCACACTCGTGCAAAGTATAATTCTGACCGTCAGTCAAATCCATTTCTTTATTACATCAGCTCTCCTTCCGTGTTTTGCTACATGTCACCGATACTACCAACACACGCTGCGGAGTGGCTTGTCAGCACTTCGATGCACCGAAACCATGAACTGGGGCAAGACGTGGCGCGTGCAGGTCTGTTAGACAGTTTGGTGACCACTGATTTAGACACCTTCTGAAATACCGTCATTCAAGATGCTGCGGCCATGACGTGACGTTCCCATTCACTGCCTCCGCTGACTCGTCAAAAACTTCAGTTCACTTTCTCCTTCCAGCGCCTTCGATAGCTCAGTTGGTAGAGCGGTGGACTGTAGTGGTTCAGAAAGCAGATATCCATAGGTCACTGGTTCGAATCCGGTTCGAAGGACGAAGTTTTAGTGACAGAAGGTTCCATCAGAAGTGTGTCACGATTAGGAGAAAATGTTTCATGTTAGGTGGTGGTGTGTGCGTGTGTTGGGCTGGGTGGGTCCTTGTATGTGAAGTCAGGCAGTGAAGTAAAGCAGTGTTAATGACATGACGCTGTTCACTGAGTAATCCAAGAGAACCTTACTGAGCAGAAAATAAAACTACGGAAAAGATTTTTATTCAATCATTCCTTTTGTCAGTGGTGTCTTTACGAATTATGCTGTAACACTTAATTGAAACTTGAGAACTTTTGCATTCATAGAGTTAGAGGTACTGAAGACAACAAAGGCGTAAAGAACACATCACGCTCCTTATCAATGCCCGGGATGCGGATGTTTTAATATTAACTTAATTTTATCAGTGACCTCCAGCGCCTTCGATAGCTCAGTTGGTAGAGCGGTGGACTGTAGTGGTTTCAGAAGCAGATATCCATAGGTCACTGGTTCGAATCCGGTTCGAAGGACACACTTTTAAGAGCTTAACGCGCCTGATCCGTGGACAGGAAGAAGCAAAATGAACGCGTGCTTTGGACCGTTGCAATAAAGAGAATAACAGATAAGAGCAAGGCCAAGGCTATGCTATAGACCGTGTAGGGACTTAGTGGCGTGGCAGGTCACTGATGGCAAGACAGAATCAACAGTAGCGAAGATGGATCTTCCGGAAGATCTGTAAAAAACCTTGGTGTTATAAAATATCTACAAATACAGGTTAGGTTATTATCATTACATATTTATTTCATGAAATCTCCATTAATGTAGATTGAATTATTATATTTTTTTTACACAACTTAGCCATGCTTTTTAATTTTGTTGCATTATATAAAATGTAAGGAATTGGAAAATATGATTTACTTTAAAGGAGGGTCTTGAATGTGAGTAGATTTTGCAGTAGTTTTAATAATCAATAAAAATTTTCCTCCCCTGTGTGTAGAGCAGTGGTGTCCAGACGGGTGCACACACTCCAATGGCCACGAAGGGGAAGTGCTTAGGAGTACATTGTCACATGTGTAGTAAGTCATGTAGAGACGGTGGTATCAGTATCAATCAGCCTTGACGTGCCGTGGGTGTGCTGTTTCACGAGGCCTCAGCTGCTTCACTGCTTAGCCATCATTAATGCGTTCAGAAGTCGGTACGAGATGGTATTAGAAAGGATTACAAAGGATAACAAGCAACAACAATCATTTGGATAATTCTCTTAGGCACTGTTGTTTCGCTTTTATCAGTAAGCGATGAACCTCGAGGGTGAGGGGACAGTAACAGGCACCATGCATTGCTGGATGTGTCACCTCTAACTCAGAATACTCGGATTCTTTAACCCTTTCACTGCCAGACAATTTTTTTTTCCTTCAATGCATATAACTTCTGAGGCAATATTCTTGTGGTAAATATCTTTAAAATAGTTTGTGGCGTAAAAAGACAAAATTTACGGTTTCCTCTCTTTTCTCTCCTGCGTCTCTTCCAATAGATTATACATGGGGTATGAAGTTCAACGAAAGACGATCGCAAGAGTGAAAAACGTTAAGAGAACAGACATAACGCCAATATCCAGGTACGCAGTTCCCTTACACGACGACGTTATGAACTGAGAGGAGGCAGATGTACTCTACATAAACACCCGTGCAAGTGGTCAAGAGATTCACGTTCACCACACACCGTACATCCTGCGTATACTGTTTACAAAGAGGGAGGCTCTGAAGATTGTCACTCCTCTCATCAGCGTAATCTATGCCACTGTCTTGCACTTCACCCTCTTACTGCTGTGATCGTGTTTCTGTTGACATTCATGTTACTATATAGAAGATAATTTACAGACACAAAAATGAAGAAAAAGGAATTACTTGTGTCTTTCTATACCACTGAACTGTTTAAGATAATGCAGCACAGAGAGTGTCAAAGTTGTGAGTTATGAGGAAAACTTTGTCCAGTAGTGAATGGGTTTAATTAATAGTATTCTGCTTCATTCCACCGCCATGCACTGTACTGGGTCAGGAGAGGTCAGCACAAGGGAAGGATAATCGTTAAGAGTTCGAAAGCTTGACTCCGGTAGGTAAAAGGTTTCAGGATTATGTTAAGCGTGAACTAGTGCTGTGTGTGTGTGTGTGTGTGTGTGTGTTTTCTGTACTCAATCTTCATTCGTATGTATATATTCGCAGATGTCTTTTGTTTGGTAATTTATTGCTGTCTACTTCACTTGTTGCTGATGCCCGAATTTCTCTCTCTCTCTCTCTCTCTCTCTCTCTCTCTCTCTCTCTCTCTCTCTCTCTCTCTCTCTCTCTCTCTCTCTCTCTCTCTCTCTCTCTCTCTCTCTCTCTCTCTCTCTCTCTCTCTCTCTCTCTGTTTAGCTATCTGTCTACCTAACCATCTATATATCTATATACCTACCTATCTGTCTGTCTGCCTATCTATCTATCTATCTATCTATCTATCTATCTAGCTATCTATCTATCTCTAGCTATTCTTGCCCGTGATGTTCGAATGCACAGTGAGGGGCGCCACTACTCTGGATGCTGCCGCCAGACATGCCGCGCTCACCGTTATTACCACACAACACCACTGACTCCGCAATTTTCACTCCGGCGCCACTTTCTCCTCCGTCAGTGCCTTCGATAGCTCAGTTGGTAGAGCGGTGGACTGTAGTTGGTTCAGAGAGCAGACATCCATAGGTCACTGGTTCGAATCCGGTTCGAAGGACATTGTTTTGGTGGGAGATGAGTTTGAGCGTCATGAGCGACTGGACGAAATGGTTCATGGCAAGAGGTGGTGGTGATGTGCGTATGCGTGTGTGTGTGTGTTTGTGTATGTGGGTGTATGCTTTGTTTTATGTATATTAATGTTTTCATATAAGTAATTACAGGTGTGTGTGTGTGTGTGTGTGTGTGTGTGACCATCGTTGCCTTGTCACATGGGAAATATACAACTGACAGCTCTTCATGTTCTCTCGGCTGAAGACAGACACAGCAAATGAGGGAACAAGGCAGTTTGAGAATGAAAGACTAAGTAAAGGTAAAACAAGCGTAACTCACCAGGTGTTCAATTGCTCAGGTGAAGAAGGTAACCTACGCGCGCATACACACACACTTCGCAGTTACGTACGTACATTATGTGTGTGTGTGTGTGTGTGTGTGTGTGTGTGTGTTTGTGGGTAGGTGGGTGAGCAGCTGAACCATATGACTGCTGTTGCGGCGTTTAAAGACTAAATCAATCTCGCTTTTCTTTCTCTAGTAACTTACCTACTCAATACAAGCACAGTTCACCAGGGTGCTTGTATTGAGTTGTATTGGGTGCTCAAGTAAAATATCCAGCATCGTTTAACAAAGCTTATTGTCTTCCAAAAGGATGCCACTGATCTTAATAATTGAGGAGGTTGTGTTTGGTCATATTCTCATACTTCTCAGCGCCTTATCTCTTCTTTTAATGGATGGTAATGGAAGCTGTTGGGGTCTTAAGGATGTTTTCATCAGTAGTTTAAGGATTCTGTATCGCCACCCGGGACCAAAACAGCCACGAGAACCATAAACCGTGACACACTTGAACGCGAATCATTCATTGCCAAAATGTTGTCCTTCGAACCGGATTCGAACCAGTGACCTATGGATGTCTGCTTTCTGAACCAACTACAGTCCACCGCTCTACCAACTGAGCTATCGAAGGCGCTGACGGTGGAGAAAGTGGCGCAGAAATTATAACAGCGCGGCGGCGGCGGTGGGTGGCACGTGACGTCATCATGGCGCTTGCACCAGGAACAACAGAACCACGTGTTGCTGACCAGTAATATCCTGTCAACGTATACTATTTGTTACCATCTTTCGTATCAGCCTGCACGACGACTCTTGAAAACAATATTGAGTTATTCTCCAGGATGTTGATATTGCTGTATCTTTTTTTTATGGTTACTTGTTTGTTAGGTTAGATTGTGTGTTTGCTTATAGTTAGTAAACCTTTTCCCTTCCACTCACTCCACAAGGCACAGTTGCACCTTTTACTCAGTAATGGCTACAGTTTTCTACACAAGGCTCTTAAAGGGAAGAATTGTTTGATAATAGCAGCACAGACTCATATCTTGCCAGCCTTATCGCGGCGCCTCCCAGCGTGTGGCATCAGCGTGAATGGCATCGCCACTTGGCACCCCCGCACCTCACCACGTGACACAGTAACCTCCCGTGTGGCAAAAATCTCCCTCACACCTTGGCCTATCATTATAAGTGTGTTCAGAGGTCACTCCCCATATGTATAGGTTTTAAATATAGTGTTAATGGGGAGCCACCGTGTCCGTGTGATTCCTGACATACCGACGTGTCACCTGGCGGGGCTTCAAGGTTGTCGGTGCCACTGACAAGGCCACACACAGTCTGCAGCGTCGCGGGAAGGCTGGCACGGCTCGGAGCTTACGTCACTGATATCAGACATCCATTTCCTTTAATTTAAGAGCCTCGTGGTGCAGAATATTGTAGCACTTAGTCCGTGATTCAAAGGGGAATGGTTTATTGCGAGTGTGAGAGGGAGAGAAACTTTGCTTGACGTTTAGTGTCAGGATAAAACCGCAGGAAGCTGTACACCTAACCTGACGAACATGGCTAACCATAGACAATGACTTTATAACTAACCATAGACAGTGACTCTGCTTGACGTTCAGTTAATGCCGGGACAGAGCAACAGGAAGCTAACTACGAATAATTACACCAAACATAACACCAATTTGATCACTCTAGGGTAACTCAGCATTGTTTTCAGGAGTCGTTATGCAGCATGGTAAGCGGAAGGGTAATGTAGTTAGTATACGTAGATATGCCCAATTTATCTATCAACCATGAGTGGGGTATTACTGGTGCCAGCGAGATAGTCACTTGGCGATGCAGTGCTTGGTGTGTGTGTGTGTGTGTGTGTGTGTGTGTGTGTGTGTGTGTGTGTCATGTCTGCAGCAACACGTGGTTAGGTTGTTCCTGGTGGAAGCTCCGTGACGTCACCCGCCAGTCGCCGCCGCCGCCACCCTGTTACAATTTTCACGCCACTTTCTCCTTCGTCAGCGCCTTCGATAGCTCAGTTGGTAGAGCGGTGGACTGTAGTGGGTTCAGAAGCAGACATCCATAGGTCACTGGTTCGAATCCGGTTCGAAGGACAACTTTTTCGGTCATGAATGGTTCCTGCTCTAGTGGTGATGATAGTGGGGATGAGATGATTCGTGGCAGGTGATGGTGGTGGTGGTGGTGGTGATGATGATGGTGTTAATGGTGTGTTTGTGTTTGCATTTAAGATTACTGCTTTAATGTTTTCAGTATAATACGTACAAATCATGCAATGCTGGAGCTGACGAGCACACACACACACACACACACACACACACACACACAAGGATACAAACCTAAAAATGAAGTGAAAATAGAAGAAGAAAAAGAAAATTATGATGAATTGAAACAAAATAAGAAAGAGACACGAGTGAGTGTGTGGCCGCGTGGTTACGTAAGACAGACAGCAAGATAAGAAGATAAGAGGTTTCGATATGAATTCTACTTAACTGCAGCGTCCATGGTGATAAAAATAGTTATAGTAATAGTAATAGTAATAGTTATAGCAATAGTTATGGATTTACAGTAGTAGTTATAACAGTAGTAATAGATGAAACAGGAGATAAAACACGTGCTAAAAGGTTACAAAATAATAGTAAATGAAGTAATAGTAAAGATGAAATATTTATAGTAATAGTTGCAGTAATAGTTCACACGTAGTAGTAATAATAGTAGTAGTTACACAAATACCAACAATCATAGTAAGAAATAAGACACGTGTTGTAAGATGAGAAAAATAATAAATAAATAGTGAAGACGAGGAGCTGTATGAGTAACAACAGGGAAATAAAAACTCTTGCTTACAATCCGGGTACTTTTAACAGGATACAGGGTGTTGCGTGTTCCCTCAGCTCCCCTCCAGGTAAATTCCCCCCTCAGCATTGCACCCATAAAATTTCCCTTAGGTAGTTCCTGATATGGCTAATTGGGTTAAGGGGAGTGTCTCAATGGGGAAAATATTTGTGGGGAAATTTTCATGGAGGAAACTTCGTGATGGAATGAAATGGAGGCATGAATGGAATGAGAGAGAGAGAGAGAGAGAGAGAGAGAGAGAGAGAGAGAGAGAGAGAGAGAGAGAGAGAGAGAGAGAGAGAGAGAGAGAGAGAGAGAGAGAGAGAGAGATTATTATTCCTTTCATTTGTTTGTTTGTTTTAGTTTGTCTCTTTCTTTGTTTCTTTTTATTATTTATTTCTTTGTCTCTTTTTCTTTTCTTCCTTTTTCTTACCTTGTTTTATTTATCTCTATTTTTTGTTTACTTATTTCTGTTTATCTTATATATTTTCATTCATTCATTCAGTGCCAGTCGCTAAGCCTACGAATATACATTTCTATACAGCCTACACAGACCGTAATTTCACTCCACGTCAGGCTGAGGAAACGAGACACGAATATCAAGTAAGGTAATCAGCTCACCTGCCCGCCCCCCTTCCCTCACCTTACCTCACCTGCATGCATTAATAAAACAACATACTGGCAGCTGATTGTCATGACGAAACTGTACTGTCTGACACACTTAATGCCCGCCTGTGTGTGTGTGTGTGTGTGTGTGTGTGTGTGTTTACGGTTATCACTCACAGTATATTATCTTAAGACGCTGCGAATTTCCCATACAAGATACGTTATAATACACAAGGTAAACATTCACCTTTCCCAACACGTGCCAAGATTACCAACACCATCACCAATGCAATAGTATCAACATACATCTCCATTTACCATCAGCTCCTTCGATAGCTCAGTTGGTAGAGCGGTGGACTGTAGTTGGTTTAAGAAGCAGACATCCATAGGTCACTGGTTCGAATCCGGTTCGAAGGACATTCTTTTATTTATTTTTACCGGCAATTCCACTCACTCCTAAGCGGCGGATAGAGGCCATTATGATAGAAAGAGGGAGCGTTGAGTGATTAGAGCGTCCCTGGTGCCCGTTTTCATTACTCTTGGTTACTCCACTGTGTTATTTTCACCCGGCAGTCGAGAGTTGGTTTGCCGGCACTGGCGCTCTCTCACCCTCACCCCGTTACCGTACCGTGCACTTGATATCTTACCTGTCTGTCCCATAATAATACTCCTCGCGCATAGAATGAATAAGGAGATACAATTAATACTGATAAATACTGTGTGATTTCGCCATTCAGTTGTTTTAAATGCTCAGTGGTACAAGTTTAAGGGTAAGAATGTAGGAAAAGCGCAAAGTAAAAGAAAGGAGTGTTTAAAGTAAAGGCAAAGAAGTAAAGAAGATAAGATTATAAGCACAAAATGTTTTAATAATTTGTTGTAGTTTCGCAGAGGAAAATGTTAGGAAGTAAAGAAGGGTTACCAGTGATGTAAACAGTGCGTGCGCTGAGGAAAATTAGCAACTTGTACTACACTTGTGTCTATGAATCGTGTATTCCTACTTTTTTTTTATATTTATCCAGTCGTTATTCTTATTTTTGTCTATTTTCATTTATTTATCTATTTTTAGACCATATGGTTCTCTCTCTCTCTCTCTCTCTCTCTCTCTCTCTCTCTCTCTCTCTCTCTCTCTCTCTCTCTCTCTCTCTCTCAGTTTACAACCGGTTCCTTCCCGCGTTATATTAATACCTCTAATACCTCGCTTCACCGCAGAGAAAACGAGGTAGCGGAGACTAGCACAACGAGGAAACTCAAATGAAAGTGTGTCATTGTTGTCAGCGCCTTCGATAGCTCAGTTGGTAGAGCGGTGGACTGTAGTTGGTTCAGAAAGCAGACATCCATAGGTCACTGGTTCGAATCCGGTTCGAAGGACAAACTTTTTAAAATGGAGATTAATTTTTAGAGATCATATTTTTAACTTTAATTTAATTTAATTTAATTTTACTATTTGTTTAAATGTAAAAGTTTCAGTGTATCTTTGCGGGATTCTGTGCTTTAACTGTGGTGTTTTTTTCTTCTTATTGTTGTCATAAGGTGTGTGGTAGTGAGGTGTTCTTGTTTTTTTTTTAATTGTTACAGTCACGTGTGTGCCCAGGTGTGGCAGAAAACGTAACACAGGTGAAACATAGAAAATGGACAAGATTTAGAGGGAACTCAAGTGTGTGTGTGTGTGTGTGTGTGTGTGTGTGTGTGTGTGTGTGTGAATGATACATCTTATTACAGAGGAAGAGAGAAAAAAATATAAATAAATAAATAAATGTGCACAAGCGAAACATGCACACATACATACAGACATACACTTGTGCGACTTATGCTGGAGAAAACGTACATGTGCGTCTCAATTGTCTGTGTGTGTGTGTGTGTGTGTGTGTGTGTACGTGTTCAGCATACTTATATGTGTCAAGGGAAAACGTACATGTGCACGGCCACAAACAGACACGTGTGCGTATTTGGGTAAGATGGGGACAGTTACGACCGTACAGAGAGAGAGAGAGAGAGAGAGAGAGAGAGAGAGAGAGAGAGAGAGAGAGAGAGAGAGAGAGAGAGAGAAAGAGAGATAAAAGAACACACATTGAAAAACAAGAAAAATGGGATCTCTTGTTTACAGCTGTTACAGAAAAAAAAATTACGTAACGTGTGTGTGTGTGTGTGTGTGTGTGTGGAGCGGGTGAAAGGGAGTGAGTGTGGATGTGGATGACGGTGCTCTAATGGAGGGGAAAGTGAAACGTAAGGATGCAGATGGAGTGACCTTGCTGCTGGAGGAGGAAGAAGAGGAGGGTGATCGGATGATAATACTGTGGTGGCGATGGCAATAGCGGGGGAGTGAGTGTGTTATCAGCGGTATCAGCAAGGAAGTAGGAGCAGGGCGCGTCTGGCGGGACAAACAAGGGTTGGGCGGGCAGACGTGAGTTCCTGCGGTGTCTTCCCGAGGAGTGTGGCGGCAGGGTGGTGTGGAGGCAGAGTGGCAGGTACTGGCGCGCACTGTCACGGCCTAGCGAGCATGGCGGGGCAGGTGCACGACGAGTCTTATTGATAACAGTAATGGTAGTGAGCTTATTGATTATTTTGATGGCATTACTGCTGCTGCTGCTGCTGCTGCTGCTGCTGCTGCTGCTGCTGCTGCTGCTGCTGCTGCTGCTGCTACTACTACTACTACTACTACTACTACTACTACTACTACTACTACTACTATTGCTGCTGCTGCTGCTGCTGCTGCAGCAACAACAACAGCTAGTTTTCTTTTTTGGTTTCCGTGGCCTTGGGTCTGTCGCGCCGTGACGGTGACGCCCCTTCCACCTCGAGGTGTCTGGAGTGGCCTGGCACGTGGCGTGCTCGGAAGCAGCCCCAGGCATCGGAAGGCCCTTAAGTGGGGCAGCCTGCCCTACCTCTCCTGCCCAGCCTCCCCCTGGCCCCCCCATCCCAGTCTCCTCAAAGAGACGCGGCCGGGGAATTCCCTGTGTGAGCCATCGCCGAGCCGCCTCGCCGACCAGTCCGCCGCGGTATTATTCCCGTGTTTATCGTGCGGGCAGGACGCCGCTCCGGCAGCCCTCCCTTCCTGGCCCTCGACCCCAAGGCGGCGGAGGTGGCGGCGGCGGCGGCGGCACCTCACGCCCCGCACAGCGCAGCACACCTCAGACCCCTCCGCCCCCTGTGGGTCTTCACGCCGCGCCTTTACGTAGGGCGTGTGGCATTCTCAGATTACTGGGCCACATTCCGGGGCACATCAGGACATTGGTCCTGCAAGGGGCTTTGTTCTCTGCACGCGGCGGTGTGTTGGCAACAGAGGGAGAAAGTGTCCCTTCATAGTGCTGCAGTGCGCCTTACGGGGCCTTCGCGTCACGCCTCCACGCGGCACACTTCCCGCGCCCCAGGAACGTTCACCAACTGGTGTGTCCTCGCTAACACTTAGTGTGTCACAAAACCACTGTGGGGGCGGGTTTCTTTCTCCTCCCTCTCCGTGCCGCTCCCAGCACGGTGACGGTGACGGCGACGCGGGAAAGGATCTCAGTAACAGCGCCGCGTGGTGGCGGTGGCCAGAGCTGAACCTGGATCAGCATAGTGGGGCCACCAGAGCGTCAGCATGAGGATTCTCTCTGGCCTTGCGGGGAAGATGGCACCCGTGGCAGGGCCGCGCGGCAAGGCCGTGCCCACACTCCCGGCGGCCTTCACTCCGGAGCAACACGGAGTCATTCCAGTGAGTCAGCGGCGGCGGGACGGCAGGCGGGGTGCGGAGATGCAGCAGCAAGCGGGAGCCGCCAGCACCATGGCAGCGCCTCATAGCGGCAGTGTCGAGAGTGACCCTGGCAGAGGCAACATGTCCTGCTCCAACCCCTCCTCGCCGCAGCGAGAAGCCCCTGCTGGCGGGACATCAACATCTGACCCCTGCAGGATGGAGAGAGGCACCGCCAAACAAGCGTCGTCCTCCTGCAGGGGCAGCCGTGGGGACGCCAGGGACGTTGGTCTCGGCAGTAGTGGACGAGGGACAGACGCGCGGCAGGCACCCCCCTGCACGTACCCCGGCACTGACTGGCAGGCAGGTGACGCCAGCAGGAAGGGTCGAGGATCAGAGTGCCACCCAGCGGGCAGCAGGAGCAGCAGGAGTCGGGTGCGTCAATACAGGAAGCGTGTGTGCGTACGGTGGGGCAGCCTGCAGTGGTCTTTGGCCCTGGTGGTGGTGGTACGGTCTGCGGCAGGCTGCCAAGGCGCTCCGCACCACCACGCCGTCGCCAACGCTCGCCCCCTCACCGTGGCCTGAGCCGCGACGCTCCCCTCATGACTCACCACGTAACTTGCCGGGCTATGGGTGGCCACGAGGCGTCCTGCCCCTCACCCTGCCGCTCTGCTCAGTGCTCACTGCACGCCCACGCACACAGGCGGGGAGTGTCTCCTGGGACAAGTGTGTCATGCTTTCCTCCACTCACGCTGTTGATGCGGCGGGACTATGAATGCGACAAGTTTTTCTTCTAGGACCTAACTGTACCAGTCTGTAGGAGAGTGAGGAGGAAATAGTGATGTTCCCAACTCGTTTGACTCCCGTATCTTCCTCCAAGTTCTTGTGGCGGTGATGACGAACAGAGCAAGTTTTTATCTGGTATCATTCTCTCGTGGGCTAACGATGCGGACTGCCAGAGTATTGCCCGGCGCGCTGTGTTGTGGCGGCAGTGCAGCCAGTCACAAACAGCATCACAAGGGCCAATAGATCTGCTGATTTTTTCTGTGGTGTTCCTTCCTCTGTGGGCCGCCGCGAGGCTCACGTCATTATAACTTTCCTGCGAGTTGTTGTGGCGCTGCGGTGAATGGCGGGGCGGGGAGGCAACACGGCCATTATTGCTGCAACTTTTTACCACTAACTGTAATAAATCATGGCATTTTGGTCCATATTACCTGTAAGTTCCTTTATTACACGCGCGCGTGTGTGTGTGTGTGTGTGTGTGTGGGTGGGTGTGTGTGTATACACTTATTTTTCTATTTGTATTTTTACATGATAAAGTCTAGCTCATAATGTCGTGTGTGTGTGTGTGTGTGTGTGTGTGTGTGTGTGTGTGTGTGTGTGTGTGTGTGTGTGTGCGTGTGTGTGTGTCAACGGGAATCCTGTGATAAGTGAGGCAGCAAGTGGTCTGTGTGGCTGCGTTGTAATACACTGTAATAGTAATAACAATAACAAAAATAAAATAAAGTCAAACAACTGAGTATTTCATTACATCACTATTTGGAAGGAGAGAGAGAGAGAGAGAGAGAGAGAGAGAGAGAGAGAGAGAGAGAGAGAGAGAGAGAGAGAGAGAGAGAGAGAGAGAGAGAGAGAGAGAGAGAGAGAGAGAGAGGGGGGGGTGAAGATAAATGAATAAATACAGTATAGATATTGTTATTTACTCATATATTCACTATTCACATTCTATAATCACTTTCTCTCATGGAATTCATCAACTACCACTTTTTTTTTCATTCTCTAACAGCCTCATCCTTGTTGGCAATTTGTCCGTCTATCCTTGTACAATTTATTCATAACTCTCTTCGCTTCATTGTCTTCAGCTCTCGTTCATTCTTGCCTTTATTCATAAGATTCTGTTACCTTCACTCATCTGACAGCTTCCTTATCTGTATTTATCCTCCTCCTCCTCTTCCTCTTCGTCGTCCACTTCCTCCTCCTCCTCCTCCTCCTCCTCCTCCTCCTCCTCCTCCTCCTCCTCCTCCTCCTCCTCCTCCTCCTACTACTACTACTACTACTACTACTACTACTACTACTACTACTACTACTACTACTACTACTACTACTCGCTCTCCTCATCCTCCTCTTCCTTCTCTTCTTCCTCTTCCTCCTATTCCTCCTCCCCACTCTGAGTCACCTGGCTTCGCTCACCTTTTCGTCATAACCTAAACACTTACTCACCCGATGATTTTTCACATCTTCCGGGTCTAATTTATATGCAAAACTAAAATCTAACTTGCAGATTATAATAACTTCACTAAACGTTTAATTACTGGTGATGATGGTGGTGGTGGTGGTGGTGGTGGTGGTGGTGGTGGTGGTGGTGATGGTGGGTCTACTCAGGTAAACTATTCTCTGCCAGGTAAGCGGAGGTTGTCAGAGGTGATTAGTGGTGCGATGCTGTGTGTGTTTACCTGTGGAAGACATTAAAGGTGAGAGGTGATGCAACGGTTCAGGTAATACTAATCTTGTTCTTGCTCTTGTCCTTGCCCTTAGTCGTCTTTCCTCGTCCCTTTGTAGAAGTTTATTTCCTCATTGATTTTTCCTCACTAAAAACTTAAAGAATCAATCATATAGCATTAGTTCAGGTGATACTGTTCTTGTTCTTTGTTTTTGTTCTTGTTCTTCATCTTCGTCTTTCCTCGTCTCCTTAAAATACTTTAATTTATTTTCTCAGGTTCTCCCGCAATAGAAGCTCAGAGTCAATCAAATAGCGCAACAATCAACACATTTTTCCCTAATTTTCATCCCTGTGAGCCTTCAAAAAAGTCAATTCATAAAAGGAAAGAAATTTGACCGTCTTTTATCTCTTCTTCTCTCATATCTCTCTCTGAACTCACCTCTTTTGCAGTCTTTCCACTGTTCCTTCATTCTCTCTCATTTTCCTCCGTCCTCCCTTAGATCCATCATTCTTCAGCTTGTCTCCTCCACGAGGCTTCATCTTCTACCACTTCGTCCCCCAGCCATCGTTCAAAGAATTTCTGCATTTCCTCCATCTTTTCTCCAGTCTGCCTTGTCTTCAGCCCACACTCAGATCAGTATTTTTTTGTTCTGCTTCACAAACTCCTACTTGGTATCGTCTTATCAAACTTACCCATACCAGTGCATTCTTTTCTGTATCCCCTTTGAATAATTTCTGCTATTTACTCGTATCACACCTTTCATTAATCATTAGCCACTCTAAGCCACTCTCCATGTTCCACGGCCACTTCCAAACATTATACCGGGTGGAAATTACTAAACTTTTCCTTGTAATCTCTTTCTTTTTTGTAGACGCTCATAAAGGTTTCACACTTCGCTTTTTGTGTCTGGAATTGTTGCATATCTCAGGAAAAGATTTAAACGTATATAGATGGATACTTTGGCTGCTTCTCATTCTTACAGTTTGCATTCTTAAACGTGAGTGGGTAAATGGATTCTTAAACGTTTCGATACCTCGTCTTGACTTTCAGAAGGCTGTAGTACCCGTTATAGAACTGTCCACGAGTGTTTTCAGGGTTCCAGTGATAGTTTAATCGTTTTACTGCCTTGTTCAGTCTTTGTTAGTGTTCACAGCACGTACTTTTTTTTTATTATGTAAGAGGGGCTCTGACCAAGGGCTACAAAATAACAGGAGAAAAAAAGGCCCTGTGAAGATCATAGTCCCCAGAAGAGTATAGCCTAGTCCCCAGAAGAGTATAGCCTTGGGTACAGCAAAGGAAAGAGAGAATAGAATGTTAATTTTGTCCTGCATAAGGTACGAGACTATCTAACAGACCATGATAGAAAAATAGATCTCTAGAAAAAGACTGTATGTGATAATGTGAAAGAAGAACAATTGCTTAAGTGAAAGGATTAACAAGAATTCTGCATTTACCCCCCGAGAGAGAGAGAGAGAGAGAGAGAGAGAGAGAGAGAGAGAGAGAGAGAGAGAGAGAGAGAGAGAGAGAGAGAGAGAGAAGAGAAGAGAAAAAATACACAAGAGGACACAAATGATCAAATCTGTGACGTTTAAAAACAGTATGGAGTTGAAAAAAAAAAAAACACTTAGGAATCCTGACCATGGTGTTGATGTTTATACAAGAGGGCGTGTGGCAAGGCTGTGGAAAGCAAGAACAATACATCAGCCTCTCTACTGTACGCGCTTGGTTTTCTGATAACACCCCGAAGCGTAACAGCCCGAGTGTTGGTGTTTGTTAAAAGTGCCTGTTGCTGGGCTGTGCAGGAGGAGGAAGAGGAGGAGGAGATCAGGAAAACAAGAAGGGAAAGAAAATATAAGGAAAAAGAATAAAAAGGAAAAGGACAAGAAAAACATTTGGAAGAAGGAGGAGAATGAGTAGAAAAGAAGGTGATGAGGAAAAGAAGAAAAGGAAAATAAAAAGAAAAGACAAGAAGTACAAAAGGAAGAAGAAGAAGGAGGAGGAGAGGAAAAGAAGAAGAAGAAGGAGAAGGAGGAGACGAAGAACAACAACAAGAACAAGAAGAAGAGTAAAAGAAAAATAGAAAGAAAAGAAAAAGGAAAACGAAAAAGAAACAAGGAATTTAAACAAAGAAGAAAAAGGAGAAGGAGGAGACGAAGGAAAGCAACAAGAATAAGAAGAGAAAAATAGAAAGAAATTAAAAAGAAAACGAAAAAAGAAACAAGAAAATTAAACAACAACAACAACAACAACAAGGATAACAAGAAGAAAGGAAAATATAAGAAACGATGCAATATTTCAGTTTCACTTGCAGAATACCCGTGTCTTTCCGAGGCTTCAGATAGAGAGTCATCTTGTAGTGTAATGTCTCTGTTGCCTCCCACCTGCCACACCCTCGTGACAGGTGCTAAATGAGTGTTGTTCCCTGGATTATACGCCTCACCTGAACACCCTCCTACCTGTGTGTGTGTGTGTGTGTGTGTTTTGTGTTTTTTTCATCGAATTCTTTGTTGTTTTTGTTTTCTTCTGGTTTGTTTATACTGTTTTTTTTTTTTTGGTAATTATTCGTGTTGTTGTTGTTGTTGTTGTTGTTGTTGTTGTTGTTGTTGTTGTTGTTGTTGTTGTTGTTGTTATCCTTCTTCTTCCTCTTCTTTTTCATCATCTTGTTCCTTTTGTTCTTGTTCTTGTACATATTCTCTTCTTCTTTTTCTTCTTTTTTTCTCTTCTTCTTCTTGCACCACTACCACCACTTCCTCTACCTCCACCACCACCACCTCCTCCTCCTCCTCCTCCTCCTCCTCCTCCTCCTCCTCCTCCTCCTCCTCCTCCTCCTCCTCCTCTATCATCCATCATTTTCATTTTCGTCATTTACTCCTCCATTTACTCTTTTCTGGGATGCTATTTTGCTGGGGGAGGAGGAGAAGGAGGAGGAGGAGGAGGAGGAGGAGGAGGAGGAGGCGCCCACACTCACACTACCATCTTTGCTCTACTCCCTCCACTCTTACCTCCTCTCTCTCTCTCTCTCTCTCTCTCTCTCTCTCTCTCTCTCTCTCTCTCTCTCTCTCTCTCTCTCTCTCTCTCTCTCTCTCTCTTTCTGTCTGAAGGTAAAGATATTTATGGCGAGTTTTCAAGCATTCCTTTTTTTTTTATCTTTTTTTTTTTTTTATCTTTTTGCACTGCCCTCCTCCTCCTCCTCCTTCTCCTCCTCCTCCTCCTATCACATCTTGCGGCTCCTCTCCTTTACTAGTTTTCTCTCCCTCCTATTTGTTCTCTACCTGTCTTCTCTCCCTCCTTCCCTCCCTTCTTTCTTCCTCCTCTCCTTCATTATCCAGTTCTTATTCCCTCCCTGTCTCTCATCTCTCCCTCCATGTCTAGTTTTTTCTCTCCCTTACTTCCCTCCTCCCTCTTCCCTTCCCCCCATCTCTTCCCTCCCTCCCTTTTTAGGAATTCAGTACGGTGGGCAGGTCATGGACACACACACACACACACACACACACTTCCTACTAACTCTCCTCTTACTAGTCTTTCTCTCTGCCTCTTAAAGACTCTTACTTTGGCTTCCATGGTAAGAGTACGGTCCTTAAGGCTTTTTCCTCTTACCAGCGTGTCATGTTTTTGGCGTTCTCTTCCTAGGATAAGTTTGGTTAGGTTAGGTTAGGTTGGGTTGGGTTAAGTTAGGTTAGGTTAGGTTAGGTTGGGTTAGGTTAGGTTAGGTTGGGTTAGGTTGGGTTGGGTTAGGTTGGGTTAGGTTAGGTTGGGTTGGGTTGGGTTAGGTTAGGTTAGGTTGGGTTAGGTTGGGTTAGGTTAGGTTAGGTTGGGTTAGGTTAGGTTAGGTTAGGTTTGCTTTTGTTAGGTTAGGTTAAGTTAAGTTAGGTTAGGTTTGTTTTAGTTGGATTTAGTTAGGTTAGCTTAGAGTAAGTTTGATAAGGTGAGGTTTCGTTATGATGTTAGGTTTAGTTAGCTTAAGTCAAAACATGTCAGGACAGGTTAGGTTAGATAGGTTAGGTTATCTTAGAGGAAGCTTGGTTAGGTGAGGTTTAGTTACGTTAGGTTAGGTTAGATTGTCTTCCACGTATTTTGTGATAGAAGTCCCCTCACTGGCTATCATCCTCACTTCCACTTATTCCCTCTTCATCTCCTTTCACTCATCTTCCTTCACTCCCTCATATTAATGTCTCCCCTCATTCGTGTTATCATTTCCTTCTCTTCTCATCTCCCCTCATTCTCATCTCCTTTCCCATCCCATCATCTTCCCCATTTCCCATCATCTCCCCTTACTTTCATGAACCATCTCTCCCTCATCTCTTCTCATTCCTCCCATCACCTTTCCCTCTCACTTTCCTCATCCTTCTGTTCTCTCATCTCCCCTCACTGTCTTTAGTTGCTATGGCTACAAGGAGAGAAGGGAAAAGAGAAGTAGAGGAGGAGGGGGAGGAGGAGGAGGAGGAGGAGGAGGAGGGAAAAGGACAAGAGGTGAATTTAAGTTTCCTTTGCTTTCTCTTAGCTTTCTCTTTCCCTTTCCTCCGCTCACTTTCCCCTCAGTTCCCCTTTATTTAATTAACCTGAGTAAGAAT
>NC_087193.1:7802283-7812283 GCF_035594125.1 Scylla paramamosain | reverse complement strand
AGTATTGGTTAATGATAAAGTCAACAATACAGCACCATGCGTGGTAAGGTGCGTACAGCAGCACAATACAGCACACAACATAATAAGTGACTACAAATATTTACTCTGTTCACACTTCCTACCTGTTTCCTTTTAAATGTATAAATTTTACGGTAAAAATCAAAATCAGAATCAAATAACCCGTCCATACCTATAAAAGAGCATAGGATGAATAATACAACACATCAGCTCGTCAGTTCGGTGGCCGCTGGCCACACCCCTGTGGTCCACACCACTTGATGAATTTGCAGCCGCGCGGCAGCTGACAGAGATCATCAGGACGGCTCGTCACCTTGACACGTGCAGCACCAGTGTGTACTGGAAGTATTGCCACACACCCACAACTCAGATTGCCAATAGATAAAAAAAAAAAAATAAATAAAAATAAATAAATAAATAAAATAAATAAATAAATAAATAAATAAATAAATAAATAGCTAATTATTTATTTTTGTTAAATTGTTCATAATGAATTTTCTATTTCAAGTTTATCAGCGAATACAGTGAACGTGGTGTGGATCATCGTAAAAAATCACCAGTGGTCCATGGACCACCTGTTGAAGACCACTGCTGTGACGTGTAACTGTAGTCCTCAAGGTGTAAAGCAAGACAAAGGAGCAGCACCTGCTTGGCCCTTACATGGCAGGCTGATGTGCGTGAACTGAAAGTGTGAACTCAACTTGTATGGATAAATTAGCAGTCATGCAACACACGTACATGTATTGTGGACAACTTGATAATCCTTTTGGCTCTACCCTTTATGGACTGGCACCTTCGCTGGACCTTTTTCCGTCTTTTTCTACCCCTTCGCCAGAGCTTATGATATATATATATATATATATATATATATATATATATATATATATATATATATATATATATATATATATATATATATATATATATATATATATATATATATGAAAAAAAATGTAGAGTGTTAAATTGCGTTGTTAATTTTAACGAGTATGCATTCCTTGTGTTGATCACACAGCCTCTTACATCCGTAGTGTGTAATAGCGGAAGCCAACATCAACATGAGGAGCACGTGTGAAGTGTCTCCTCGCGCCACAACTGCGTCATCGTATTAATGATTAACTCCTGCATTGGAAAATCAGACGAGGTGAAGATGAGAGTGGAAGGCGAGTCCTGGTGATTACCATGGCTGAAGGTCGCGGGACGGAGACTAAGGTCAGTGAGCTTCCATAAATGTCACTCAAGGTCTTTGCTACACTCACTGGACACTCATTCCTGGGCCTTATTAACCTTTTTTAATCCTTTACATTGATCGTGCGAGAAGGTGGTGACAGATTTAATGTGTGTGAGGTGTTTGAGTAGAATAGATGGTGTATTAATTATCACGTTTGTATTCCTGATGCCTTATATTGACTGTGTGAGGTGTGAGGGACGTGAAGGAAGGAAGTATGAGATGTGGAAATGTAAGTGATGTATTGAAGTATTAGATTGAGGGAATTTGAGTCACGTTTATGTTCGTGATGTCTTACTTTGATCCTGCGGCGTGAGTGACGTGAGGAAGGATGAAGTTGGAATGGTATAAGTGACACAGGAAATTATTAAAATGAGGTGATGGGGTAGCGTGACTGACATACACGAGGGAGTATGGGGAAAACAGATGAATTAATGAGTATGAGACTGGAAAATTAAATACGCATGTGTGAAATGATGAAATGCAGCTTGAATTATGAACAGCAGATTTACAAAAAGTATGTGAATATAAATAACGAGTAATGAGTAAATAACAACGAATAATGAATAAAAAAAAATATTATGAAATGTAAGAGTATTAAATGAAAGGAATATAAAGCAAATTAAATGAATATAAGCAAATTAAGGGTGTCAGGGGCAGTGTGAGGCTGTACAGGGATAAGGGACGAGGGTGTATGAGGTATGAGGTGTAAGGAGAAGGATGCAAGTGAGGGTTGCATGTTTGGTGTCAAGGAGGAATGCAAGGAGAGAGAGGAGTGGCGGAGGGGAAAAAAAGGAGGAAATTGTGTGTGTATATGTGTAGGAGGAGGAGGAGGAGGAGGACAGTGATGGAAGCAGAGAGAGAGAGAGAGAGAGAGAGAGAGAGAGAGAGAGAGAGAGAGAGAGAGAGAGAGAGAGAGAGAGAGAGAGAGAGAGAGAGAGAGAGAGAGAGAGAGAAAGCAAAAAGTAATAACATTAATCAAATAGTCAACAGAGAAGATAAAATTGAGAGAGAGAGAGAGAGAGAGAGAGAGAGAGAGAGAGAGAGAGAGAGAGAGAGAGAGAGAGAGAGAGAGAGAGAGAGAGAGAGAGACAGAGAGAGAGACTGTAGGTAAAGCAAAGAATAATAATAGTAATTAAATAAAAAGCAGAAAAGACAAACAAAACCAAAAACGAGATGGTGCAGAGAGAGAGAGAGAGAGAGAGAGAGAGAGAGAGAGAGAGAGAGAGAGAGAGAGAGAGAGAGAGAGAAAGGCAGCAATGGCCCCGAGTGACCTTTACCATTACCACAGGGTCATCGTGCCACAGGTGACCCAGCACTCTCACCTGTGCCAGTGGTGGAGTGGTGTGCGCCGCGCCAACACACACCACACACCTGCTTACACCTGTCCACACGTGCCTTTGTACCCCACACTCACCTGTGCACTTCACCTGTGTGTTTTTACCTGTGGACGTTCCTATTCATGCGTGCTTTACCTTCATGTGTACCTGTGCGCGGCTGTTTGTAGTGTGTACCTCGCTAACACACCTGAATACACCTGAAAATACACCTGTGTACCTTAGTGTTTACCTGTGTACGTTTCCATTCACCTGTACAGTGTTTTTTTTTTATTCGTGTATGCGTTTGTGTGTACCTCTGTGGATTTATTTAGTGATGTATCCCTGTAAGTGTTTGTCAGTTCATACGCATACATACTGACATCAGTGCTTTGTGTGTGCGTGCGTGTGTGCGTATGAATGAGGTGTGCCAAGCCTTCTACGTGTGTTCAGTGAAGTGTGTTGGTTGGCATTTCCTTACTGACTTATTTATTCGTTCATTCATCTTTTTATTATTGTGTTTGCTTGCTTGTTCGTCCTTTTGTGCGCGTGTCTCTGTGTGTGGAAGCAGGTCAAGGTGTGTGTGTGTGTATGTGTGTCTAACGAATAAGGGGCGTTTAGGTGTGGCTCAGTGTGTGTGTGTGTGTGTGTGTGTGTGTGTGTGTGTGTGTGTGTGTGTGTGTGTGTGTGTGTGTGTGTGTGTGTGTGTGTGTGTGTGTGTGTGTGTGCTAAGAACCTGTTGTTATTCTTGGAAAGATGACGCAAGAATAGCAAAAAAAAAAAAAAAGAAAAAGAAAAAAAGAAAAAAACAGGTATGCTAGTGAGGCGTACCAAGAAAGGTGTATTAGCAAAGCGTACCATAAACACATTCTCAGGTGAACTTGGTGTTAGGAGAGTAGCAAAGGTGTAGCATAGGTGTTAGGAAGGTTAGGAAGGTGAACAATGCTCTGATATCTCTCGTGAACTATAGAATCAGTAATCAAGTTGTTAGTGTTGAATCAAAAGAGCTTTAAGATATCAGATAGAGATGGCAGAGGGATATAGGTGTGTTTTATATAGGGAGTGTCGCGTGAGTTGGCTTGTTGCAGCTTCCCTTATGTTCTTTTGGGTATTGTGTCTGGATGAGGTGGTGCCTGGGAGGACTGTTCTGTGTTAAAGATGATGTGACCCATGATGCTTCTCTTGATAGTAGAATGAAGATAATGAGAATCAGGGAGTGTATGGTGAGAATGATGTGTTATCGAGTTATCAAGTAGTAATAAGCACTCACTCACTCACTCACTCACTCACTCACTCACTCACTCACTCACTCACTCACTCACTCACTCAATCAATCAAACATTTCTCTCTCTCTACCACACTAGCCTGTACATACAATAAATCATATCACCTACAAAATTCAAGTAGTTTTTTTTTCAAGAATACAAAAATACAAGAAAGCAAGACTACAGCATACCAGATGACCTACACAGAGCAGCTACAGGGTCCTAAAAAAAACACTTGCCTTTCTTTCACAATCCGCAACGAACACTGACCTTTACGAGTTTCTGTATAGGTGCCAGTTTAGTTCTCTCTCTCTCTCTCTCTCTCTCTCTCTCTCTCTCTCTCTCTCTCTCTCTCTCTCTCTCTCTCTCTCTCTCTCTCTCTCTCTCTCTCTCTCTCTCTCTCCGGGAATGGATGGAGTGTTTGAGTGTTCGAGTGAGTGAAGGTGAAGCAGAGGAGGTCAGGTGAGGTGACTGTCATTTCTTGGTACTTGATTATTTGCCTGGTGAGTCACGATACCTGTGTGTGTGTGTGTGTGTGTGTGTGTGTGTGTGTGTGTGTGTGTGTGTGTGTGTGTGTGTGTGTGTGTGTGTGTGTATTGCGTGTCCAGACAGGTTATTTCGAATGGTGAAAGTCCCCTACACTTTTGCTGCCTGTGTGTGTGTGTGTGTGTGTGCGTGTGTGAATTTTTCCTAATTTTCCCCTGCACTTGTTATATCTATATCCTCCCTGTCTGTGTTTCTGTTCACCTCTCCGTCAATCCATCGAGGCATCTACATATATCAAAACATTGTCTAACCTAACCTAACCCCCTTAACTCAGCCTAACATAACCTAACGTACCTTTAAACTAACCTAACCTAACAACAACCTAACTTAGCCTTTACATAACGAATGTCTGTATCAGTATGTCTATCTGTCTATATGCCTGTCTTTCTATCTATCTGTCTGGCTGTATGTATGTATGTATGTCACCAGTATTACACAACTATGTACCCCGAAAACTAGAGAATATCAGGGGAAAAAAATAAAAAATGACAACCACCACCACCACCACCACTACCACCATCACCACCACCACCACTTCATTTCAAGCGGCGCCATGTCTCTCTTCATCACCAGGGTAAGGACACCACTTCATTTCACCATCACGTCTCCTCATTCCTCACGTCACACGATACGCCGCGTCTCTCTCTCTCTCTCTCTCTCTCTGTGTGTGTGTGTGTGTGTGTGTGTGTGTGTGGGACGAGAGACATGGGTGTTAGGAAATAGTTAGGAGGGGGGAGGAGGAGGAGGAGGAGGAGGAGGAGGAGGAGGAGGAGGAGGAGGAGGAAAAGGCTGATAAAAGGGCGTGGTATCTACCCTCAATTTCTCTCTCTCTCTCTCTCTCTCTCTCTCTCTCTCTCTCTCTCTCTCTCTCTCTCTCTCTCTCTCTCTCTCTCTCTCTCTCTCTCTCTCAGACACGCCTGGAGAAACTGATCCCATTTATCAACTCCCTCCTCTCCCTCTCCCTCTCTCATCCATCATCCTCCTTTTCCCTCTCCCTCTATCTCTCTCCCTTTCCCTCTCCCTCTCCCTCTCCCTCCTTCTCCTTCTCCTTCTCCTTCTCACCTGCACTCACTCGGTCAAGGTAGTCGGGCAGGTAACAAGGCAGGGAAATCACCGTTTTTTTTTTCTCTATTTTCGTGGATAGTCTCTCAAGATCAAGAAGCTAAGTATGAGTGAGGGAAAAGCGACCTTGGGGAGAGAGTGAGAGGGAGAGAGAGGGAGAGGTAGGGCGAGGCAGGTCTAGGTAGGCCGGAGTGAACGTGGCCTACATAGAATTTGATTGAGACAAGGCAAGACAAGGCTATATATATATGTGTGTGTGTGTGTGTGTGTGTGTGTGAGTACGTAACTTTTGTCTGAGTATTAAAATAGATAGAAGATGGAAGGTAAAATGATATAAAGTTTAAAGATAGGTGAAAAGAATAGAAGGAAGAAGAGATAGATAAAAGAAAGGTAGGAAAAATGATAGATTAAGAAGGTTGATGAAAGATATGTAAAGAGAACAAGTAATGATAGAAAGGATAGATACATAGATAAAAAGAACAGCTAGACGTAAGAACAGTATACTAAGATGTGAGAAAGATAGATAATTAAAGATTAATTAAAGATAGATAAAAGGATTAATTTTCCAACACAACCACGATAAGAAAACAAGGAAGATGAAAGGATAAAAAGAAAATCTAATAAGAAAAGGAAGAAAAACAGAGCATGGTTACGTAAGAGAGAGAGAGAGAGAGAGAGAGAGAGAGAGAGAGAGAGAGAGAGAGAGAGAGAGAGAGAGAGAGAGAGAGAGACGCACTACCCCTCATAATATCAAGTAAAAACACACACAAACACACACACAGCTTTCAATTAGGACACGAATATATGAAGGAGAAATACAGAACAAATAAACTAGTGAAGCGTAAAGGGAATATGAAGAAAAAATGATAAACAAAGGAATGAAGATGAGAAGGCGTAAGGGAAGGAGAGGAAGCGGAGATAATTAATTGGTCGTGTCTTGCTGATAACACAAAACAAAGCAACCTGTGACCGGATGGAATGAAGACAAGAGAGAGAGAGAGAGAGAGAGAGAGAGAGAGAGAGAGAGAGAGAGAGAGAGAGAGAGAGAGAGGGTAAAAAAGTCTTGAGTGAGAAAATATTGAAGTCAAGAGTTATATAAAGAAAATTAATAAGGAGTGTTAGTAAAAAAAGACATCGAGAGAGAAAAATAAAGAAAAAATAGTGTTATGCAGAGCCTCAGTAAAAAAATAAAAAAGAAAAGAAAATTAATCCAGAGTGAATAGAAAAATTGAGGTTGAGATGAAATAATAACAAGAAACAAAGTATAAGTAAAAAAAAAAAGAAAAAAATAACCTTGAGTGAATAGAAAGAAAGAGAGACTAAGATAAAACAACGAAACTGAACTAAAACAAGAAAAATGGAAAAGAAAATCAGAGAAAATAAATAAAAAATAAAAAACGAATACGAGAAAAAAATATGAACCAGAGAGAGAGAGAGAGAGAGAGAGAGAGAGAGAGAGAGAGAGAGAGAGAGAGAGAGAGAGAGAGAGAGAGAGAGAGAGGTGTTACACAATACTCACTACAGCGTCGTAGAAGGGCAGTCTGCTGTAACGAAGCCCGAAAAACCTGTCCCTGTTGTGGTCTTTTCACTGCAAAACACTTTTTTTTCCTCCCTTACAATTTGTCCCTTCCTTTTCCTCCAAGATCCTCCCTCCTCTCCTCCACATCTGTTCCTCTCTTGCCCTTAAGTTTCTTTCCCTCCCTCTCTTCTCTTTTCCTATATTTCTTTTCCTTCCTCTTTCCAATCTTCTCTCCCTCCTCCAATTTCTTTCTCTTTTTCTTAGTTTCCTTCCTTCTACAAGTTTTCTCCCTTTCCCTTTTCTTTTTTTATACCCTTATTCTCTCCAAGTTCCTCCCTCCTCCTGTCTCCTTAACTTTCACTCCTTCCCTCTCCTTTCGTAAATTTTCCTACCTTTCTTTGTTTTCCTCTATTCTCCTCTTTTCCCTAGTTTCTTGACTTACCCCTTCCTTTCGTAAGATTCTCTCTCATTCTCTCTCTTTTTCTTAATTTCTTGACTCATTCGTTTTGTTATTCGTTCCCTTTCTCTCTCTCTTCCTAACTTTCTCTCCCTCCTTTCTTACGTGACTTGATGGAGAGAGAGAGAAACAAGATGAGATTGGCAGTGCTCTAAGTGGACAGGTAAAGGTGAGGTAATTAATGGATGACTGGACAGGTAAAGGCAAGGTGTAGGTTATGAAATATTGGTGTACCTGGTGATTAGTCCTATTTCTCAGGCTGTCAGCTGGAAAAATAGGTAAGAGAGAGAGAGAGAGAGAGAGAGAGAGAGAGAGAGAGAGAGAGAGAGAGAGAGAGAGATTGGTGTCATAATAACTAGATCAGATGGCGCCGTGGAGAAATAGAGACGTAATATGGGAAGAAAGAGAGAGAGAGAGAGAGAGATTGGTGTCATAATAACTAGATCAGATGGCGCCGTGGAGAAATAGAGACGTAATATGGGAAGAGAGAGAGAGAGAGAGAGAGAGAGAGAGAGAGAGAGAGAGAGAGAGAGAGAGAGAGAGAGAGAGACAACCAGTGAACCAGTTTAGCGCTAAATTCCTCATGATATGTTAAGACATTTCGCGACTTGAGTGAAAACTGGTGAAGTGGAGGGATGGAGGGAGGGAAGGGAGGGAAGGAGGAGGGGTGGAGGGGCGCTGGAGGGGCGGAGTCGGAGGGTCACGTTGGATAGTGTGTGATGGAGAGCAAAAAATGAAGCACAAGACCAGTTTGAGATGAGATTTGTTTACCTGCGGAGTGATTAGCATAGGGACTTGTGGGGTGACACGTGACGCCCTGCAGAGAGATAGAGAGAGAGAGAGAGAGGGAGAGAGGGAGAGACTAGAGTAATAATAGCAATGAAATCAATAACAGAAATGATAAACAAACCTAAAAAAAACGAGGTAATTGAGAGAGAGAGAGAGAGAGAGAGAGAGAGAGAGAGAGAGAGAGAGAGAGAGAGAGAACCTAGACGAAGTGGAAACAAAAGGGTAGAGAGAGATTCGTCACAGATTCTCCACTTCTCCAGTCTCCATTCCTCCACCCATCTCTCCTCCACCCGTTACTCCCCCTTCTCTCCCTCCTCCCTTGCCTCTCTCCCTCTATAAATATAAAACCTTCAATCTCTCCTCCCTCTTTCCTCTAATAGTCTTCTCTTTACATCCCATCACCCTAACCTTCTCTCCTTCTCTCCCTCGACCATCCTAACCTTCCCTCCTTCCCTCCTTCTCGCTCTCCTTTCCCTCCAAGTTCCAAGAAAGGAGGAGACACAAAGGATCATAAAGGAACACAAAGGAACACTAAGAACGTTAAAGTCAAGGATGCAAAGTACGATTTCTCTTTCTTCTGTAAGATTCATTGTAACCTGATTTTTGTTTTTGTTTTTGTTTTTAGTGGTGGTGGTGGTGGTGGTGGTGGTATCATCATCAGTATCATCATTGCTTGTCTTTTGAACGGGATATTTATTTATTTATTTATTTTTATTTCATTTATTTCATTTATTTCATTTATTTATTTTATTTATTTATTTATTTATTTATTATTATTTTATTTTATTTTGTGTGTGTGTGTGTGTGTGTGTTTTTTCTCGATGTTGTTTTGAATTGTTAGATCTTTTCTTTCTCCTTATCGCTGTTCTTGTTCTTGTTTACTGTTTTTATTATTATTATTATTATTATTATTATTATTATTATTATTATTATTATTATTATTATTATTACTATTATTATTATTATCGTCCATCTTTCATCCTGCAGTGAATTAAATGCGAAATACAACTAAAAAGAAAAGAAAAAAATTACTCCTTGCAGTGGAAAACAAATGAACGAAATGGAAAGAGAGATACATGAATGAATCACTACAAAGGCTGACTCAATTTCGTCCCCTCAAAAAAATAAATGAATTGAAGACAAAAAAAAGTAAATAAAAATGAATAAATAAATAAATAAATAAATCAAATAAAAATAAATAAATAGATAAATAAAGTACAAAAAAAGATTAAACAACCAAGCAACTAAACAAAGAAACACATAAATAAATAGAAAACAAAAAGCGAGGTTGTGACTTAATGAATTGTTGTCTACTAATGAAAGTGGCTCTCTCTTATATTAGTGCCATTATGATGATTATTTCAGTGCCTCCATTAGTGCCACGTGTTTTCTGTTCATGTATTAGTGCCAGATACAGAGAACAATGATAAATACAGTGACTACAATACAGGAATCACAGTGAGATACAGATACAGTGATGAATAGTGACAACACAACACAGGCATTATACAGAGGTCATACTTCACTGTAACATGAGTACAGTGACATCCTACATCGTCCTGTGATCGTCCTACAGTGACAACTTGGCACTGGGAGGGAGTATGTTGACATGGCACTGTATTTCGTGTGTGTGGTGAAGTAAGAGGCACTGTAAAGAAAGTGTTGTGAGTCTGTTGCACTGTAATTTATGTATAGTGAATGAGACAGTGTAAGACGAGTGTTGTGAGTAGTGAGGTCATGAGAGTATAGTGAAATGTGGCACTGTAGAGTATGTACAGTGAAATTACGAGACATGATACT
>NC_087193.1:7789783-7797283 GCF_035594125.1 Scylla paramamosain | reverse complement strand
TACTACTACTACTACCGCTACTACTACTACTACTATAACAACTGCTATTACTACTACTACTACTACTACTACTGCTACTACTACTACTACTACTACTACTACTACTACTGCTACCGCTACTACTACTACTAATACTAATACTACTATAACAACAACAGCAACTACTACTACTACTACTGCTACTACTACTACTACTACTACTACTACTACTACTACTACTACTACTACTACTACTACTACTACTACTACTACTGATGCTGTATTATTATTATTATTATTATTGTTATTATTATTATTATTATTATTATTATTATTATTATTATTATTATTATTATTATTATTATCAACAGTAATAGTAGTAGTAGTAGTAGTAGTATTAGTATTAGTAGTAGTAGTAGTAGTAGTCAGATATTTAGTGTTCTTTCTCTCTTTCTTTCATTCTTTCTTTGCCTTTCCTTCTCTTATTTTTTTCTATTACCTTCACTTATGCAAAAGAAAGTAGGTTAACATTAGTGATAGTAGTACTAGTAGTAGTAGTAGTAGTAGTAGTAGTAGTAGTAGTAGTAGCAGTAGTAGCAGTGGCGATGATAGTAGTAATACTGGTGGTGTTAGCAGCGGCACCTGTGGCGACGCACGTACACACAGAGGTGAGGCGCTGGCCATATCCACCTGGGGCTCGGTTATGTCCCCTCCTTCAGGTTATGGCGGGTCCTAATGGCGCCTTGGAGGTACTCTTGATTGTAATGCAAATCCTAGACCTTCACTGCGCGACGGCGGAGGAGGAGGAGAAGGAGGAGGAGGAGAAGGAGAAGGAGAAAGAGAAAGAGAAGGAGGAGAGATACGCAGCACACATCTTAATTACTTAAATTTGTATTATTCGATAGTCCATCGGCAGGTGGAGAAATAGGAGGAGGAGGAGAAGGAGGAGGAGGAGAAGGACGAGGAAGAGTGGAAGAAGGAGGAGGAAGAGGATTAATGATGGGCCAGACACCTCTCTTCGTTTCTACCTGAGGGAAAATTAATGAAAGAACACCTTTACGAGAGAGAGAGAGAGAGAGAGAGAGAGAGAGAGAGAGAGAGAGAGAGAGAGAGAGAGAGAGAGAGAGAGAGAGAGAGAATAATTCCCCTTTATTACTTTTTCCTTTTTTATGACATTGGACTTTTGTTGTGAATGTATAGCAATTTTTTTTTCTTCTTTCCTTCTTCTTTTCTTTATTTTTAATACTGTCAGTCTAGAAATCATCCAACCAGTGTAGTGTTTTCAGGTCTTTTTCCCCCTTCTTATTTTTCCTTCTTTTAATGATGGTGGACTTTTAATTACATTTGATATCTTTTTCATTCCTTTATTTTTGACACTCTCGGTCTACAAATGCTCAACCAGTGTAGTGTTCTCAAGTTTTTTTCTCCCCACTTAATTTTTTATTTTTTTTTAATGACGTTGAAGTGTTAGGCACGTATGGTATCCCCCTTTTCTTTTTTTCGTTTTCTTTCTTTAATACGAACGCACTCAGTCAAAAAATGTCCAGCCAGTGCAGCATTTCCAAGTCCATTTTAGCACTTAAAGTTTGTCTCCCTTTTTATCATGAATTTTTATGAATGCATAGAATATAGGTACATAAGAAAATAATGGAAGCAGCAAGCCTTCAGACCTACACGTGTCAGTCCCTGTACGAAACACAGCTATTTCCACCTCTCATCCATCCATAAACTTGTCTAATCTTTTTAATCAACTCATTCGCTGCTATCTGGTACATCTTTCTTTATTCACTAACTACTGTAATGCACTTCCTGTTCTACAGCCACCTTTAAACATTGTACTGGCTAGAAATAAAAATAAAAAAATTCTTCAAATCCTTTTCTTTCTTGTAGACGCTTATAAAGGTTTCATACATCATGGTTAGTGTCGTGAACGGTTGCATATTACAAGGAAAAAGTCATGTATAGTCCTTTTTTTATTCATTACAAACACTCTCAGTCTACAAATACACAAATGCCCAACCAGCGGTGACTGACCCAAAACACTCAAGTATGCAGTATCCCTTGCACTGAGCGGCATTTGGCTAGTGTATTTTTTCTGTCCCCTCCTCCTCGTCCCGCAATCCAGAGTGTTTCAGGTGTGTACGTATGTGTGTGTGTGTGTGTGTGTGTGTGTGTGTGTGTGTGTGTGTGTGTGTGTGTGTGTGCCTAGAAGTAAAAAATGGAGGGTAATTGAAACACTCATCCCGGGTTATAAAATGCTCGGTGGGTTACGTAGAAGTTTGTGTTTGTGTGTGTGTTTGTGTGTGTGGTTTCGTAATGTTTTCTTCTTTTTTTCTTTTTTTTTTTCTAGTGTGTGTGCGTGTTTTTTTCCCATATATTTTTTCTTTTTTTAGTTTTTGTTTTTGTTTGTGTGTGTGTGTGTGTGTGTGTGTGTGTGTGTGTGTGTGTATGTGTGTGATTTATCGTGTTGTGTGAAAGGATGGGAAGACAGGAGAGGAGAAAGAATAGGAGGGAAACCAAAAGAAAGGAAACGCAAATAAAAACATGCAATAAGGAGATGGAAGAATACTGATAAATAAAGAGGACTGAATAGGAGGAGAAAAAACAACAATGACAAGAAGGAACAAACATTCATACATACATAAATGTTTGTGTTAAATCATTATAAATCACAACACTTTTTTTTCAGTTTTACAATATTTCTCTCTAATTTTGGTGTTTTATCTCTTATATAAAAGAAATGCGAGAAGAGAGAGAGAGAGAGAGAGAGAGAGAGAGAGAGAGAGAGAGAGAGAGAGAGAGAGAGAGAGAGAGAGAGAGAGAGAAAACGGAGCATGAACATAGATTGTATAAACGATATGACATATTATATATATATATATATATATATATATATATATATATATATATATATATATATATATATATATATATATATATATATATATATATATATATATTAGTTTTGCAAGCTTTGTCCTCCGTCTTATATTGTAAAAACGTAAATAATAACAAAAATAAATAAGAGAGAGAGGGAACGAATGAGTGAGAAAATGAGAAAAAAATATGAAAAACAATTGTAGCGGTGGAGTCAAAAAAAAAAAGCTTTATTACAATATTTGCTTCTGATGTTTGAGTTCTCTGCTATCCTCGTATTGTACAAGAGAGAGAGAGAGAGAGAGAGAGAGAGAGAGAGAGAGAGAGAGAGAGAGAGAGAGAGAGAGAGAGAGATCAAACTGTCTTTTGTTTTTAGCACCTCATAATGAAAAGAAAGGTAGTTCATTCTTTTTCCTTTTTCACTCCCTTTTTTCTCTCTCTTTTTTCCCAGCGAGCAATAAAACGGGACTCAGAGGAGGAGGAGGGGTCTGCGCGTCCCTCTCCCGGAAAGTATCATGTTGCTGTAATACAAGAAGGAAATAAGAAGAGCTTTTTGTTTTTCTATATATTTATTTTCCCTTTTTTATTTATTTATTTTTTTTATTTCTCTTATTTTTTTGCTGCTTTGATTCACGAACGGGATTATTATTTTTTTTGTCTATTTATATTTGTTTTTTTTTATTGGTTTGGTCTTATTTGTATTTTTCTCTTTACTTATTTGTATATTTATTCATTTACTTGTTTTGTTTTTATTTATCTATTTGGTTACTTAGTTTTTTTTTCGCTTTTCAGTTCTTTCATCTCTTTTCTTGTCTTTATTTTTCTTTCTTTTCTCCTTTCTTTCTTTCTTTTTTTCCCACTTTCAGCTTCACATTTGCACAAGGAAGCAAGATACCACTGTTAAGAAGACAAGCTTATCTGTTTCATATTTGTTTACTTAGTGTGTGTGTGTGTGTGTGTGTGTGTGTGTGTGTGTGTGTGTGTGTGTGTGTATGTATGTGTGTATCAAGTGCCTTATGAATTGCCACCACTACCACCACCACCACCACCACTACTAGTTCATCCACACATGGTTCAGAAAGCAGATGAGTGGAGGCAGGGTCTTCTACTTCCAGGAGTATGCCATAGATAATGAGGTGGACTTGTTATCATCGTGGTGGAGCGAAAGGGTAAAGGTGAGGCTGTGGTGGTGGTGGTGGTGTTGGTGGTGGTCGTGGTGGTGGTGGTGATGGTGGTGGTGGTGGTGGGAATAACTGTCTTAACAATGCTTGAAAGATAATAGTTCTCTCTCTCTCTCTCTCTCTCTCTCTCTCTCTCTCTCTCTCTCTCTCTCTCTCTCTCTCTCTCTCTCTCTCTCTCTCTCTCTCTCTCTCTCTCTCTTTTCAATTATACAAGCACACCCAGAGAGAGAGAGAGAGAGAGAGAGAGAGAGAGAGAGAGAGAGAGAGAGAGAGAGAGAGAACCGGTCACGACTAAAAGCAAGACGGGCATAGCTGTGTAGAATAAAGAAAATAAAAGAAAAAAAAAAGAGGAGGAGGAGGAGGAGGAGGAGGAGGAGGAAGAAGAAGATCATGGTACCTGGAGCGAAGAAGAGACAAACTGGTCACGAAGAAGACTAAATACGGAGGAGGAGGAGGAGGAGGAGGAGGAGGAGGAGGAGGAGGAAGAAGAAGAAGAAGTAAAAGGGTACAAAGGATAAAAAAATAGAAGGGGAAGAGGACGAAGAAGAAGAAGAGGAGGAGAAAAAGGGAAGAGGAGGATTCGAAAGAGGAGGAAGATGAGGAGTAGGAGGAGGAGGAGGAGGAGGAGGAAGAGGAGATAAGAATGATGACAAGGAGAAAATGATAATACAAGATGAAAAATAAAATAAATAAAAGAGAAGAGAGAAAAAAACACGAAATAAAGTAAAAATAATGAAAAAAGTAACAAAAAAAAAGAGAAATTGAAGATGAAGAGGAGGAGGAGGAGGAGGAGGAAGGAAAAAAGGAGAAGAGGAGAATGAGAGAAGAGGAGGAAGGAAAAGAGAAGAAAAAAAAAGGAGATTGAGGGAAGATGAAGAAGACGGAGACGGACGAAGAGGAGGAGTAGGAGGAGGAGGAAGGAAAAGAGGAGAAGAGGAGAATGAAAGAAGATGAAGAAGAAAACGGAGACGATGAGGTGGAGGAGGAGGAGGAGCTTGGATAATTAGACGGGGGAAAAAAGTAGGAAAAGAAAGGAAAAATTAAAAAGAAAAAAAGAACAAGAAAAAGAAAAAAAGTAAATAAAAAAACAGTTGAACAAGAAGAACAAGAATAAGAGCAAGAAGAAAAGGAAAAAAAGAAGGAAAAAAGGTGAAAAAGGAAAAAGAGAAAAATGAAAGAAACAAGAAGAACAAGGACAAAAAAAGAAAAAACGAAAAAAAGTGATACTAAATTAAAAAAGAAAAAAATAATTTTAAAAAGGCGAAATACAAGACGAAGAAAACAGAAAAGAAGAAATAGAAGAAGAAAACGAAAAAAAAGAAAAAAACATCATAGACAAAAAAGAAGAAAATACGAAACTCAGGCAAAAATAATAAAAGAAACAAAAAATCACATAAAAAGGCGAAATAGACAAAGAAAACAAAAAAGAAAAGAAAAGAAAACGAAACAGACGAAGAAAACGAAGGAAAACAAGTTTAAAAAGGCAAAAGAAAACGAATCAGGCGGCATAGAAAACGGGGACATAGTAGAAAGACATAAACAATACGAAGGAGGCGAAGTAGGAGGAGGAGGAGTAGTAGTAAGAGGCAGATGGGTATGGGCGTGGCCGTGCCCTTGGGTGTGGTGGGTGGCGGGCGCCCTCACAGGGAGAGAGGCCAAGGTTAGTCACCACTCATCCCGGGCAAAAAATGAGGGAGAAGAAGGGAGAAGAGGGGGGAGAGGTAGAGGGTATTTGTAGCATCTTCAATTATTATTATTTTTGTTATTTGTTCAAGAGGAGGAGGAGGAGGAGGAAAGGGAAGAGGAAGAGGAGTGGTTTGAGTGCGTGTAAGATTTATGAAATGTATAAATGGTTCTCTCTCTCTCTCTCTCTCTCTCTCTCTCTCTCTCTCTCTCTCTCTCTCTCTCTCTCTCTCTCTCTCTCTCTCTCTCTCTCTCTCTCCGTTATCTGTCTCTTTATTTCCTCCATTTCTTACCTGCCCTGTCTCGCGTGTAGATGGAAGGATAGAGGGAGAGAGAGAGAGAGAGAGAGAGAGAGAGAGAGAGAGAGAGAGAGAGAGAGAGAGAGAGAGAGAGAGAGAGATAGTTACGTGTACTTACTTTACCTCCTCCTCCTCCTCCTCCTCCTCTTCTTCCACGCCTTCTTTGCAACCTTCTCGCATCTCTCCTCCTCTTCCTTCCTTCCCTTCCTCCCTTTGCACATAACTAGAGCTGGGTGTGGTCTCCTCCTCCTCCTCCTCCTCCTCCTCCTCCTCCTCCTCCTCCTCCTCCTCCTCCATTTGTTAAGTCGTTAAAGCTTGAGCCAAAATTCTGACCGACAATTTCTTCTCTTCGCTGGAATGGAAGAGGAGGAGGATGGAAGAGGAGGAGGAGGAGGAGGAGGAGGTGGAAGAGGAAACTTTTCTCTTATCTCTCCATCTGTTTTGTTTCTCTCCTGTTTGTCTGACAGATTCTTCTGTTTGTCTGTCTGTCTGTCTGTTTATCTGTCAGTGTGTAAGCATGTATGTATGAGTATCTCTCTCTCTCTCTCTCTCTCTCTCTCTCTCTCTCTCTCTCTCTCTCTCTCTCTCTCTCTCTCTCTCTCTCTCTCCGTAAAGCCAATCTATTATACTACGTCTTCTCTGCTTCCCTCCCTCCCTCCCTCCACTCTTCCCTCCCTCCCACCCTCCCTCTCTTCTCTCCTCCTCTTCGCCAAGCATGACTGTCAGACACATCAGTCAAATGCACACACACACACACACACACACACACACACACACACACACACACACACACACACTGTACACGTGTCAGTTCCTGCAGTCAATTTCAACCTTCAAAGTTATAATTCAGTGTATCTCTCTCTCTCTCTCTCTCTCTCTCTCTCTCTCTCTCTCTCTCTCTCTCTCTCTCTCTCTCTCTCTCTCTCTCTCTCTCTCTCTCTCTCTCTCTTGACCACACCGCAGATTATATCGTTTCGTGCCTCCGCCAATCACAGGCCACCATTTCAAGATGTCGGGCTCTGATTGGTTCCTCGACCTCGTGAGTTCCGAAATGCGACGTTCTCATTGGTTCTCTCTCTCTCTCTCTCTCTCTCTCTTTTTTTTTTTTTTGAGTGTAATAGTTTCTTTTCTGAGGTTCTGGTAATTTTGCTTGGTGTGTGTGTGTGTGTGTGTGTGTGTGTGTGTGTGTGTGTGTACGTAAATTGATGCAAGCCTTGTGTTCAGACTGAAAATAAAAGGCAAAAACATAATAAAATAAAGCAAAGAAAATGAAAATAAGAATAATAATGATAGGCGGACAGAAAAAAAAAAAGAATCTTTCTCCTTTGTAAGTTAGTGGTACCATTTTGAAACTTTTCATTAACTTTGCCGTCAGAAGATTATAAGTTAACACAAATGAAGAGACAAATATGATTAAAATAAATAGAAATAAATGATACACAAAAAGTGAGTAATAAGTAAGGAGTAAATTAGAGAAATAC
>NC_087193.1:7777283-7784783 GCF_035594125.1 Scylla paramamosain | reverse complement strand
ACATGAAGCACCTTACTTTACTTTATCATCACCTTTGTTTTTCTGCGGCGTGAGTGTCAGGGTGAGGGAAAATGCTGCGGTGATTTCTTGTGATTCTTTCTCACCTGTCGCGGCCACAGGTGAGCTTCTTAATTACTGGGACATGATCTGCGGGGATATTGGCTGTGTGTGTGTGTGTGTGTGTGTGTGTGTGTGTGTGTGTGTGTGTGTGTGTGTGTGTGTGTGTGTGTGTGTGTGTGTTACGCGAAATGCTTTCCTAATCCTATCCCTTCTTTATCTCATGCCGTTTTCATCTTGTCATTTTACGACCTTTTATCTTTCATCCCACCTCTTTCTCCTACTTTATTTTATTCTTTTGTTTTTATCCTGTTTTATTAGAGGAGCCATCGTCTCTGCTAACCTATATTCCTATCCTACCGTATCCTATTCCTTTTTTTGCTTTATCCTGTGTCGTATGAACCCTTGTCTTTAGTATCTTCTTATTTACGTTTAGGTTAGATAATGTAGCTTTTACGTTTAGGTTAGATAATGTAGCTTATCAGAAACAATAGAGATTTGAAATAAGAGTAGAAGTAGTAGTGGTGGTGGTAGTAGTAATAGTAGTAGTAGTAGTGGTAGTAGTAGTAGTAGTAGTAGTAGTAGTAGTAGTAGCAGTAGTAGTAGTAGTAGTAGTAGAAGTGGTAGTATAGCAGTGGTTGTGTTGGTGGTAGTGGTAGTAGTAGTAAAAGTGGTGGTGGTGCTAATCATGGTTATTGTAGTTGTAGTAATAGCAGTAGTAATAAAGGCAGTAGCAGCAATGATAATAACAATAAAACAACAATTACAATAATATTAATAATAATCACCACCACCTCCTTATTTTCACCCTTTATTCATCAGTCATTTAAGTCTTGTGTTCACTTTCCCACATAGCTTCGTTTTCCACATCGCCTCGTTTCGGCCACATATAATTGAGTCTTCGTCCTTCGCAAACGTGACTGAGGTAAATTGTGTTAAGGGAGGGGGGCGAGGGAGAGTGAGGCGTCTTCAATAGGTTCTGTTCGACTCTTGACCAGCAGGGGCACAGGAAACGCAGGTAACAGTGCAGGTGTTTATTCACAGAAGGTGTGAACAGAAGGCTGGAGGTAGGTGATCTCCCGGCGCCAGGCCGCGCACTTCAACTTAACACTTATGACTGAAGCCTAGCTCGTTCACTCATACACGTATTCATGCCTCACACAAGTCTCGCTCATTCACTCGTTCACACAACTAGCTAACAACCACACACCTCCCCGAGACATAAGGAAGATTCCTTATCTTTGTTATGGCTACCGTAACACATGAAACAAAGTTACAATGATTGAAGTACAGAAAACACGGTACATATACACAAAACAAACACAGCGTACAATGAACACGTACGACTAATCGTAGGTGCTACGGTGCCACCGCACCTGCAGTCGTCTCGGCTCCCTACGCTGTCGGCTGCTTCGACGCTCTGGTTGCTCTCGGCCACGGTGTACCCCGTTACCCTGATGCTCCGGGCTGCCGGGATGGTGGTGTTCCTCGTGACCCTGATGCTGAAGCGCTGCACCGCCATGAGCGGTGTGCTGCTCGACAGGAAGGGGAGCAAGAGGTCTGTGTGGGCGTAGGTGTCTTCTATTACGCCACATCACGCGACCGCTGCCCATCTTGATGAGGTAGTCTCTCCTTCGCCCAACAGCCACGATGACACCCAGGCGATCCCAGAGGCCTGTCGTGTGATCTTGAACGTCGACGTGGCCACCGAGGTGCAGGAGAGGAAGAGTACGGGCGGACGCGTCGTGGCGAAGTTTCGCTTTCTTCCTCAGTCGCTCTGCCTTGGCGTCGCACTCATCAGCAGCGCGCTGCCACTGCTGAGCGTATGAGCGATGATGAGCCGGGACACAGGACCTCATAGGATGACCGAAGAGGACTTGTGCTGGTGATCGCCCTTCCGCCCTCGGAGTGTTGCGCAGTTCCAGCAACCCGCGAGCGAACGCATCCTCGTCCAGGTGTCCCTGCTGTGTGGTCGTGAGGATCAGCTTCTTCACGGACTTGACCGCTGCCTCGGCGTGACCATTGGAGCGTGGATAATGAGGTGAAGATACACGATGCTCCACCCCCCATCGAGCCAGGAAGCGCCGTACCGATGAAGAAGTGAACTGCGGTCCACCGTCAGTCCTCAGGAGAACAGGCACGCCCGTGTCGGCGAACACACCCCGAAGGACACGAACGAGCTGATCAGCCGATGCTGGACGTGAGCATGCAGACACGTGAGGCCACCCAGACAAGCGATCTACATACACGAGGTATGTACGGCCTGCTGCGTGGAAGTAGTCTGCAGAAACTGACTCAAACACCCTGCTGGGTGTGTCCGTGTCCTGCCAGAGAGGTTCGTTGGCTTGGCTTGGTAGGAGTGGACGGCATAGTGAGCATCCAGAAACGACGTTCTCAACGTCTCTGTCCATACCAGGCCAGTACACCGTTTGTCGGGCCCGTCGCTTGGTGCGCTCCATCCCCTGATGACTGTCATGGAGTCGCTCTAGTGTTTCTCGGCGGAGGCTGTGAGGAATAAGAAGCCTCGGCCCGTAAACCACCAGGTCGTCGTCTACGGCCAGCAGACTGCGCACCGGCCAGTACGTACGCAAGCGGTGATCGAGGTCGTGGCAATGATCGGGAAGCCCTCGATGATGACGTTCTTGAGCAAGCAGTACTCCCCGTCTCTTGCTGCTGCGGCACGTACCATTTCCACAGTCTGATCCTGGAGTGGTGCTAAGCGGACGCCGTCCTCATTGGTGGCAGATAACGCTGAGATGACCGCTGAGTGGAGAGGGTCGAGGTCACCAGAAGTAGCAGCATCCTCTTCCTCCACTGGGTCCTGTACTGGAGCACGTGAGAGGGCGTCGGGCACACAGTGTGTCGATCCCTTTTGCCAGCTTGCTGTGAAAGAATACTGAGCAAGCTTCTCCCTCATGCGCTGCAGCCGCAGGTTCTCTATTTCTCCCAACAACTTGCTATTGAGGAGAGGTATCAGCGGGCGGTGGTCGAGCACTAGATCGAAGTGAGGGAGTCCTTTCAGGTAGGTGCCACATTTCCTGACTGCCCAGACGATTGCAGCCATTTCCAACTCTATTACTGCATAGCGGCTCTCTGTGTCTGTAACAAATCTTGACCCGCATTGCACCATCTTCCACTGGTCACTGTGCTTCTGCAGGAGAACGAATCCAAATCCGTGCATCCTTGAGGCGTCAGTCTGTAGCATCGTTGGTAATGATGGGTCGAAGTATGCCAAGACAGGTGGGCTGACGAGACACTGTTTCACCTTCTCAAACGCCTCTTCATGGTTAGGAGACCAGCACCAACTGTTCTTCGGGCGTAAGAGATCTCTGAGGGGTTGTGCAGCTGCAGCCACAGCAGGAGAAAAGCTTCCAAGCTGGTTTGTAAGACCCATGAATGATCGTAAGTCGGTGATGTGCTGTGGTCGTGGGAAGTCAGAGATTGCCTTAACTTTCTTTAAGTCTGTCGTGTAGCCTTGTCCAGAAACAGAGTAACCACAGTAATCTACCACTCTTTCCGCGAATGTAAACTTCTGTGGGTTGAGAGTGATGCCGTGCTGGTCACACCGCCGCACAATCTGAATGACATGGGCTAAGTGCGCACTGTAGGTGGAGTCATAGGCCAGGATGTCGTCCACGATCTTGATGGTGTTAGGTATGTCGCCGAGAGCTTGGTCTCCTCGACGGTTATACTCGTCTCCAGACGAGACGAGACCCATAACCGCTCGCCGAAACTTGTACCGACCCCAAGGTGTTATGAAGCAGGTTAAATCCTGGTCTTCTTCTCTAATGGGGACTTGAAAATACCCCATCTTGGCATCAAGAGTGGTGAACCAAACTGCTCCGGTCCCGATCGAGGCGATGGCGTCATGAGGTGAGCGCACTGGATACACGGGCCTCTTCACGTAACGGTTGAGTCGTGTCAGGTCAACACACAGCCTTACACCAGATGTCTTTTTTGGGACAGGCACGATGGGGTGGCACCATGCCGTAGGGTAGTCCACACTCTCGATGATTCCCTTGTTAAGCAGCTCTTCCAACTGGCTCTTAATTTCTTCACGCCAATTGTAAGGGATTGTACGAGATGCTGTTACGGCGAAGGGTCGAGCGTCGTCTGTCAACTCGATGGCCATGGATCCACCAGCCATTGCACGTAAACCTTCCTTTGCTTCGAAGACGCTGGGAAAGGCCTTGATCACAGCAGCAGCGTGCCCCGCACGCTGCTGTGGCGTTGGGTCGTAGGAATGAGGCCAGCTGATCACTTCTGTGGGCGTAGATAGAGGTGGCTGCGAGGCGGTCGGGTACTTGATGGAGCTGTTGCCGGTGTGCTGTTCTTCCCTGCGTAGCGGTCGGATTTGAGCCGGAAAATCTTCGGGGAGGATTCCGAGAGCGATGGAATCGTACCAGCTAAGCAGCGCCCCCTTCACCTCCTTCACCACGCTCACAACAGTCTCAGCTTCCCTGTCGCCCAGTTGCAAGTGCGACGAGAAAGTTCCTACACAGGTGAGGGGGTGATTACCGGCAGCATAAAGTCCATCACCATCAGCGGGCGCCAAGCTGGAGGGCGGGATTCCAAGGAGTGTTGCCGTGTCGAGGCCAATAACGGTCGTTTCGGCCCCAGAGTCAGGAGTCCACGTAATCTTGTCTCTTCCAGCGGGATGTGTGGCGGTAATGAGCACCTGGGGCGCAGGTCGTGCCGTCACCGTCTTTGTGTATACGCCTGATAAGAGCTGGTATACACTGGCACTGGCTCCCCGCCTCGGGCCTGCACCGCGATGAGGAGAGACAGTTGAGGAACTCCTCGAAGCTCCTCGTCGTTTCCTCACTGTCTGCTGACATACACTCGCAAAATGCCCTCTTTTCCCGCAGTTACGACACACTTTATCTATTGCCTGGCATCCCCTTTTGTCACTGCGACAATCTTTGCCACAACGATAACAGCCCGTGGGGCTTGAGCCCCCGAAACTGCCCTTCCTGTAGTTCGAGACAGCGTTCACACCATGGCTCGAAGAGTGAGAGCCGCCCCTTAGTACTGCACTACACTGGTTAGCGCTCTCTGATGCTCTGCAAATATCTATGGCGTTTTCAAGGGTGAGTTTCTTGTTTTCCAGCATGCGTTTCAGAGCCACTTCGTCTCGTGTCCCAACGACAATTCTGTCACGCAGCTGATGGTTTATGCACTGGTCGCAAAAGTCACAGAAATTGGCGATTTCCTTTACAGCACATAAAAAGTCGTCAAAACCTTCTTGCGTTTCTTGCACGCGGGAGTAGAAGTCTCTTCTATCCATGATGATGTTGCGCTGGCTTCGCAGGTACTCACACATTGCATCGAGGATGGTTCTTAACTCCGCGTCTCTCGGTAAGCTTATCCCGTAGCGAAGTGTACGGGTCCACTCGTCGTCTAGGACAGCAGCGAGTGCCGCCCTCTGCTCAGCCAGGGAGAGACAGTCTATCCTGGCGAGGGTTACGTATCCTTCAAACTTATGGCGCCACGTGTCGAACTCACGTAAAGATGCTGACGCCGTTAAGTGAGGAATGATGGTGGCGGACGTCGGGAACCTCGCGCCCCTGGGTAGACGTGCTGCGGGCTGTGGTTTCGCCTTCATTGCTCGCCGTGGTGCGACTGGGAGCTTGTGTCCCCACTCTCTCCAGCAGCTGGGTTAAACGCTCCTCGCGAGCCTGACTCTGCTCCGACTGTCGCGCTAGCAGGGCAGCCAGCGCCTCCAACTGCTTCTCCATTCTGCGCCGTACCCACTGCAGCCTTGTCCTGATCCTACTCACTGCGCCATGTTCGACTCTTGACCAGCAGGGGCACAGGAAACGCAGGTAACAGTGCAGGTGTTTATTCACAGAAGGTGTGAACAGAAGGCTGGAGGTAGGTGATCTCCCGGCGCCAGGCCGCGCACTTCAACTTAACACTTATGACTGAAGCCTAGCTCGTTCACTCATACACGTATTCATGCCTCACACAAGTCTCGCTCATTCACTCGTTCACACAACTAGCTAACAACCACACAGGTTCCACTCCTGCAGATGGCTTGGGAGTCTTTAAGCCCAAGGATATCAGATAGAACTCGCCAAGCCTCAGGTGTTTTTATGCATTACTGGTTATCGTTTGGTATTTTCTTTATATAATATTTGAAGACAAGCACTTTTTTTTCACTTCCCTTCCCTTTTTTTTCTTTTTTCTTCGTTAATTTGTGTTAGTAATGGTGGTATAGTTTAAACATTACCTATATATTTTCTTTCAGTATTTTTCGATTCAATGGATGAAGACAAGTAAATTTTTGACTTCCCTTGTTTTTATTTTAGTTTATCTTTTGGTGTTTTCTTATATAATAGCTGAAGACAAGCAATATTTTCAGTCCTTTTTTTTTTCTTCGTTAAATTGTGTTATTAATAGTGTTGTAGTTTAAGGATCACATATTTTCTCATATATTTTCTTGTTTAATTTCTAGGGATAAGCAGATTTTTCACCCCTGTTTTTTCTTTTTTTTTCTTTCGTTATTCCTTTTGTTGTATTTAATTGTTTTAGTTTATCCCTTAAACGTTTTCTTTTGTATTTCTCGTTTTCTTCTGAGCCACATTTTTATTTATTGATTTCTTATCTTTATTTATTATTTATTTATTTATTTTTTGTTAAGTTTACGGTTTGATTTCTTCTGTTTCCCGTACATAATTGGAAAGAGTCGGTTTTCCCTCTCTTATCTTTTCTTTTTTTGATCAAACGTATCATTATTGGTATTTCTTAAGGTCTATTTACAGTTTTTCCTTCACGGATTAGGGTTTGTTTCCTTTAATTTATTTTACAGGTGGAGGGAAATAAGTACATTTTCTTCTCTTTTCTTTTTCGTGTGTCGATGTCATTAAAATTTTCCTCTTAGCAGTGTTGTGATATCCATCCATCCATCAGTTCATTCATTCATTTATTCATTCATCCATTCATTCATTCATTTAGTCATTCATTCATTCATTCATCCATTCATTCATTTATTCATTCATTCATCCATTCATTCATTCATTCATTCATTTAGTCATTCATTCATTCATTCATCCATTCATTCATTTAGTCATTCATTCATTCATTCATTTAGTCATTCAGTCAGTCAGTCAGTCAGTCAGTCACTCAGTCACTCAGTCACTCACTCACTTTACCTATTTATCTATTTATCTGTCTGTCTGTCTGTCTGTCCACCTGTCAGTTTGTCTATCTGTTTATCTCTGTCTGTCTGTCTGTAGGCATGCATGTATGTACTGTACGAGTATTTATGTATGCACTGTACCGTATCACAAACAACACACCATTAGTTTATCTTCACAGGGGGAAGAGAGAGAGAGAGAGAGAGAGAGAGAGAGAGAGAGAGAGAGAGAGAGAGAGAGAGAGAGAGAGAGAGCGCCAGGAGGTAATTGAATGAGGTGTGACTTACCTGTGTTTCACCTGCAA
>NC_087193.1:7744783-7769783 GCF_035594125.1 Scylla paramamosain | reverse complement strand
GAGAGAGAGAGAGAGAGAGAGAGAGAGAGAGAGAGAGAGAGAGAGAGAGAGAGAGAGAGCATTATTTCCTAGAAGCCGTAGTAATGATGAAAACACACACACCTTCCCAGCACACAGGTAATTAAAAGCACCTGTCTTGTTGTCTGTCTCTTACCTGGCCAGCATTTGTCCTTCGTGTCAATTAACAAATTTTTTATTGCAATTTCAATCTTCCTTCTTTTCTTTTCTTTTTCTCTCACTTTACATCGAATCTTATCCTTCCATTTGTTTCCAGTTTGTAGTTCCAGCTTCTCTCTTTCTTTCTCTCTTCCTTCCTTCTTCTACGTGTCTTCTTTCTTCGATTTTCTTCTTTCCTCTTCCTCCTCCTCCTTCTTGTCCTTCTCTCTTCTCTCCGTCCTTGGCTTCTACCTTGGGGGTTTTCTCTCTCTCTCTCTCTCTCTCTCTCTCTCTCTCTCTCTCTCTCTCTCTCTCTCTCTCTCTCTCTCTCTCTCTCTCTCTCTCTCTCTCTCTCTCTCTCTCTCTCTCTCTCTCTCTCTCTCTCTCTCTCTCTCTCTCTCTCTCTCTCTCTCTCTCTCTCTCTCTCTCTCACCTGTTATTACCTATCAGTACTCTTAATTTCACTCACATACTCATTCACTCACACTCACCTCCTCACTCTCTTACTTCTCTCCCCTCGCTCACTCTCCCTCTTCTTCACCCACTCCTCTTCCTCGCCCGACTGAAAACAGTGGACTAGATGCTGGCGAGGAAGAGGAGGTGGAGGAGGAGGTGTAGGAGGAGGAGGAGGAGGAGGAGGAGGAGCAATGGGGGAGGGCACAAAGAATATTAAGTAAGAAGTAATAGCAGCAGACCTGTTGACCCTTAGGAGGTTGTTTGTGTGGTAAGTGGTGCTTTTTAAATCTAAGTGCGAAGAGGAGGAGGAGGAGGAGGAGGAGGAGGAGGAGGAGGAGGAGGAGGAGGAGGAGGAGAAAGAGAAAGAGAAGAAAAAAAAACGAAGAACAAGGACAAGAACAAGAAGGAAAATGGGAATGGAGATGAGTCGAAAGAAACAGGAGGAGGAGAGGAAGGAGGAAGAAGAGGAGGAAGTAATGGTAATGATGGTACTGGAAGCAATGTTAGTGGAGGAGAGGAGGAGGAGGAAAGGAAGAAGAGGAGGAGGAAGAAGTAGGAGGTAGTTGTGAAGGTAGTGGTGGTGGTGGTGGTGGTGGTGGTGGTGTTGGTGGTGCAGGAATTCAAGGTTACACAGCCTTAACCTGGAGAGAGAGAGAGAGAGAGAGAGAGAGAGAGAGAGAGAGAGAGAGAGAGAGAGAGAGAGAGAGATTTCCCTCCACTTCTCATTAATAATATGCTCTCTCTCTCTCTCTCTCTCTCTCTCTCTCTCTCTCTCTCTCTCTCTCTCTCTCTCTCTCTCTCTCTCTCTCTCTCTCTCTCTCTCTCCTCTCACATTTTTCTTCTTATCATTCTTCTTTTATTCCTTATTCTTACTTTTATCACTACCACTACTACTACTACTACTACTACTACTACTACTACTACTACTACTACTACTACTACTACTACTACTACTACTTATTACTACTACTACTACTACTACTTATTACTACTACTACTACTACTACTACTTACTCGTATTACTACTACTACTACTACTACTACTACTACTACTACTACTACTACTACTACTACTACTACTACTACTACTACTACTGCTACTACTGCTACTAATGCTGCTGCTACTACTACTACTACTACTACTACTACTACTACTACTACTACTACTACTACTACTACCACCACCACTACTGCTGCTGTTACTACTACTACTACTACTACTACTACTACTACTACTACTACTACTACTACTTCTACCACCTGTTACTACTACTACTACTACTACTACTACTACTACTACTACTACTACATCATCATCATCATCATCATCATCATCATCATCATCATCATCATCATCATCATCATCATCATCATCATCATCATCATCACCACCACCACCACCACCACAACCACAACCACCACCACCACCACCACCACCACAACCACAACCACCACCACCACCACCACCACCGTTACTCTCCCCCACGTTATTTTCACCTGCGCAGAATTGTTAATTAAAACAATATTCACTGCCTCATACAGTAATGGTACACCTGTTCTCCTTCCCACAGGCACACACACACACACACACACACACACACACACACACACACACACACACACACACACACACACACACACACACACACACACACACGGACAGACAGACAGATTCCAGTGACTTTCATTCCTCTCTCTCTCTCTCTCTCTCTCTCTCTCTCTCTCTCTCTCTCTCTCTCTCTCTCTCTCTCTCTCTCTCTCTCTCTCTCTCTCTCTCAGTATTATTATTTTTGTTCATCTTGTTCTTTTCTTTCTTTATTTTACTTTCTTTTATTTTTTCTTCTCGTTCTCTCTCTCTCTCTCTCTCTCTCTCTCTCTCTCTCTCTCTCTCTCTCTCTCTCTCTCTCTCTCTCTCTCTCTCTCTCTCTCTCAGTATTATTATTTTTATTCATCTTGTTCTTTTTTTCTTTATTTTACTTTCTTTCTTTTCTTTTTTCTTTTTTTCTCGTTGACCGCATGCAAAGGGTCATGGAAGCTTAGAATGAACGGGAAGGCGCCTAGAGGAACACAATCTGATACCCAAGATTTACGTGTAGTGTAGTAGGCGGCAAGCGGGCGAGTAATGTTTAGTTACATGCCACCACTCACTGTAATCAGCTGGGGACCGGATACTTACAGCAGCCGTCCCCTCAAGCTGATCCCGAGAGAGCTGCCACGTTGAACAGTTACAGACCCGTATGCAGAAACGCTTTGCTCTCTCACTCTCTCGCTACATTATTTTCAAAGCCCATAGTGATGATCTGGCGGATTCTCAAGAGTGTTTTTTTACTATTGATAATGTAGGAATCTTGTTAATCTGTCACTATATCCGTAAAAACACACTTAAAAACCCGTGTAATTTCAACTTGAGTCTTTTGAAAGTAGTCAAGATACGATCAGAAGTGTTTCAGAATATGGTCCTAAGTAAATAAGTAGCTCTTAAGTATAGTTGATATATTTCTTTTAAGGTACCAAAGGAACAAATTTATTCTCACCACAACTGTCTTCAAAAGCCCACAGAGATGATATGCTTAGTTCTCAAGAGTGTTTCCCCTTTGATAATGTAGAAATCTTGTTAATCTTTCACTAGAACCGTTAAAACACTCTTAAAAATGCGTGTTGCTTTTGTTGATAATGTAGAAATCTTGTTAATCTGCCACTAGAACCGTTAAAACACTCTTAAATATCCTTGTACCCTCAACTAGAACCTTTTAAGTGTAGTGGAGGTGCAGTGCGGAAGTGTTTCAAAATGCGGTCCATTGGAAGGTGCTTACAGGAAGTATATTATAGGAAATATTAAACTAGCTTCTGTATTTCCCCCTTCCTGAGATTTCAAAACACTCTTTCTCCATTTTACGGTAATCGATTTGTTTTTTTGTTTTTCTTTTCTTTAGGGACTTCCTTTATGTTGTCCCAGTCCACTCTGTCTGTCTTACATAAAAAAATAAAGGTCGGAATTTTAGCTTTGATGAACTGAAGCATAAAAGAAAACAGACTCGTGCCCCTCTAGGATGAATTACAGGAAAACTTAGCTAGATGGTAATTTTAGCTAGCAGTAGTTGTAGTAGATGTTTGGGAAGTGTCTTGGTAACGTCTCCCGCTGTTTTCCTACTTAGATGAGCCAAGTTTAATTATTTACTTATATATTTGATTGGCTTCGATAGAGAGACGTATAAGGAAAGTTGGCAGTGGAGTTATTTTATTGGCTTTGATAGAGAGACATAAGGAAAGCTGACAGTGGAGTATATTAAAGAAAAACTAAACAAGATGGGGACCGTAGCTTTGATGGAATGAAGTATTAAGAAAACCGATACGTATTAAAGGCGTCCCTGTGGAGTGTATGATGGAAAAAAAAAAAAAAAAAAACTAAGATAGATAACAATTTCAGCTCTAGTGCATCAGAAATAGAGGGAAAAATGTTGGTGAAAATATAAGTAAAATAATCTAGATGGGAATTTTATATTTAAGGGATTTCAAGTAACTGTATTCTCAACGTGACAATAATCTTACCTACCTACTTAACTACTTACTTACTTACCTAAAATTTATGGATAAACTGGCATTATGGAGGCGTTAGAATTAGAAACAGTATTGTATTTTATAGGGATACAAAATCAGGTGCAGAAATAGATGTTATGGAGATTCAGAATGCTTCGTACACTATGGAGCAAAAATAGACAGAACAAAAATAGACAGAACATAGTGAGCAGTTCACTGTTTTCTTACCGGGAAGTTTAATTAGCTGGGGATGTGGCAGACTTTCCTTGATGTGAGAGAATAGAGAGAGAGAGAGAGAGAGAGAGAGAGAGAGAGAGAGAGAGAGAGAGAGAGAGAGAGAGAGAGAGAGAGAGAGAGAGAGAGATAAAAGAAGGGTGTGTTAAGGCTTTCTTTGTTCTGGTTTGTTATATTCTCTCTCTCTCTCTCTCTCTCTCTCTCTCTCTCTCTCTCTCTCTCTCTCTCTCTCTCTCTCTCTCTCTCTCTCTCAGTGCGATGAGGTCAATAGAGAGAGAGAGAGAGAGAGAGAGAGAGAGAGAGAGAGAGAGAGAGAGAGAGAGAGAGAGAGAGATAAGACTGAGATAAAAAAAGAGCAGGTTGTTAACCTTTCCTTTGTCAAGAGTCCATTATTATTATTATTATTATTATTATTATTATTATTATTATTATTATTATTATTATTATTATTGTTGTTGTTGTTGGAATGAAATAATAATAATGGACATCGTTATTTTTATTAATGTTTGCTTTTCGTAACTCTCTCTCTCTCTCTCTCTCTCTCTCTCTCTCTCTCTCTCTCTCTCTCTCTCTCTCTCTCTCTCTCTCTCTCTCTCTCTCTCTCTCTCTCTCTCTCTGCTGTGATGCGACCATGAGGAAAACGGAGTGAGAAGAGGAAAGAGTGAGGAAAATTGTTTAGTTTCCGACACAATAAAAGGAAACGAGGAAACTGTGGAGGAAAAACATGAAATACTGATAAGTTAGGTACGTTGTGAGGGTGACTATGCGTGCTACATATGTATAGCAGAGAGAGAGAGAGAGAGAGAGAGAGAGAGAGAGAGAGAGAGAGAGAGAGGGAAAGGATGGCGGATTAGGGAAATGACCTTTTGAGAATTGGAAAGCTGTAGTAGTAGTAGTAGTAGTAGTAGTAGTAGTAGTAGCAGTAGTAGTAATGGAGGAAAAGGATATGGAAGAGAGGATTGGAAAGTAGTAGTAGAACCAGTAGTAGTAGTAGTAGTAGTAGTAATTGTAGTGGAGGAGGAGGAAGAGAGGAAGAAGAGGATATAAGAGAAAGGAGAAAGGTGTTCCTAAAGGTTATGTTTATCTCCCCCTCTATTTGGCCTCGAGAATTTCGTAACTACCAATCTCTTCCCCAGTGTATTCCTGTCGTTTTTCTGGTTCGTCGTCTCTCTTTTCTTGCTAACGGAACCATAATGACATAACACATTGAATGGCTAAGGTATGTCACTCTGTTAGTCAGTTATTTAAAGCAAGAGATATCATAACAGTTATCTCCACACTTGTTAGTCAGTCGGTCAGTCAGTCAGTCAGTCAGTTCAGTCAGTCAGTGAGTTATTTAAAGCAAGCGGCATCACAACAGTCAGCTCCGTCACGTCTCAGTCAGTCAGTCAGTCATTTATTTAAAGCAAGAGATGGCACAGCAGTTACCTCCACACGTGTTAGTCAGTCATTCAATCAGTCAGTCAGTCAATTATTTAAAGCGAGCGGCAGCACAACAGTTACCTTCACACGTGTCTCTCCTTGGTCAGCAACGTGATGGCGCCGCTAATCAGATGCTGGACGAAGAGAACAAAGACGAACAAAAAAGTAATAATAATAATGATAATAATAATAAAGGGACAAAAAAAAAAAACAGGAACTGGAGATAAGGCTGACTGATTTTTTATCGATGTTTTTTTTTTTTCTTTTTTTCTGTTCTCATTTCTACCTTGCTCTTGTGTTGATGAGGGACAGGTGAGAGTGTAAAGGTGAGGGGAGGGAGAGATGGAAATGGATTAAGTAAGAGAGGTTGCTACTCTTTCTCTCTCTCTCTCTCTCTCTCTCTCTCTCTCTCTCTCTCTCTCTCTCTCTCTCTCTCTCTCTCTCTCTCTCCTCAATGTATTATTTAAGCGTTTGTCATTCATCACATTAGTTTTCCTGTTAATGGCGCCTTGCTGATCTTAGGTATTTACTTTACAGGGTATTTATTTACTAATCAGTCAGTCACTTAGTCAGTCAGTCAGTCAGTCAGCCAGTAGAAGGCGTTTGTTGGTTTCTAATTATTTCGTTCATCTACATATTTTTATAATTTTTTTGGTAGTGAAACTTTTATTTATTTGTTTATTTATGCGTTTATTTATTGATTTATTCTGTCCGTCAGTCAGGCACCGAAGGGCATTTTGTTGGCTTTGAATGATTTTGTTTATTTAATCTTTTTTTATTATTTTCTTGGCATTGATACCTTATTTATCTGTTTATTTATTTATCTGTCTATCTATTTATCTTAACGGAAAGGTTTGTAAAATGTTAGCAAGCCCTTTTTAACATATTTCTCTTTGATAATTTCCTTTTTAATTTGAATACAACAGGAACAGCAATTCTTTAAAGTTTTGTCAATGTTTTTTTTTTTCCTTCTTACAATGGTCAAGTTTATTTCCCTTTGATAATTTCCTTTTTAATTTGAATACAACAGGAACAGCAATTCTTTAAAGTTTTGTCAATGTTTTTTTTTTTTTCCCACCTTACAATGGTCAAGTTTATTTTTAAGGCCACATAACTCTTAGAAAAAAAAAAGTCAAGTATTATCATCTCGTTCTTTACTACGTTTCTAAAGCCACAGTTACATTTGTTGCTTTTTTTATTTATTATTCTTATGTTGCAATGTTTATGGGTAATACTTTATGATGTTAATTGGACAGGGAAGGAAATAATGATCATTCTCCTTCTCCTTATGTTTTTTTTTCTTTTTTTTTTTCTAGAAGCAGAGTTGTATATACAGTCTTAATATTACCTCTTGTCCTGAACACTTTATGGGTAATGGGTATTGATGTTAATTGGGCATTTACTCAGGTGTGAATGAGCTGAACAGGTGGTAGGAGTAGCAGGAAATGAAACTAAGAGATAGGGTACCTGTCTTTACCAGTGTTAATGAGATGGACAGGTGGTGGCAGGTGAAGGGGGTGAGGCTGAGAGGTAACCCGTGTGTTAATGAGATAGACAGGTTGGTATAGAAATAGGAAGTCAAAATAAGAGAACAATAGTTATCACAGGTACTAGGAGTGAAGCTAAGAGACCAAATATTTACCTTACCACGTGTTAATGAGGTAGACAGGTAGATACAGGCTTAGAGAGTAAAAAAAAAAAAAAAAAAAAAAAAAAAAAAAAAAAAAACAGAATAAATAGATACCTTTACCACATACTGAGATGGACAGGTAATCACAGGTAATACAAGGAATGAAACTACTTTACCTCGTGTTAATGAAGTGGACAAGTAGTAAAAGATAGAGAAAGTTAAATTAAGAGATAAAATAGTTACCTTTACTACGTGTTATTGAACTGAACAGGTGGCTACAAGTATATGGAGTGAAAGTAAAAGATAGAACAGTTACTTTTACGTGTTAATGAGTTAGGTGGCTGCAGGTACAAGGAGATAGGTTGAGAGTCTGACTGATTACCTTTATTTTGTGTTACTGAGCGGGAGAGAGGCAGGGAGTTGCAGTAAGAGACGAAACCCTTACCGTTAATGCGTTAAGTGATTGCAGGTACAAGGAGTTAAGCTGAGAGATTGAAAAATTATCCTTACCTTGTGTTATTGAGATGCGGAGTTATTATTATTATCATTTTTTTTTTTTTTATATCCAGATACAGTAGTTATTATGAGAGATAAGACAATTAGCTTTCCCATGTGTTAATTAGCAAAGTCATTACAGGTACAAGCAATAAAACTTAAAGATTAGATTATTACTTTATCTTACGTTATTAATTTGGACCGGTATTTACAGGTGCAGGGGGTTAGAGAGAGAGAGAGAGAGAGAGAGAGAGAGAGAGAGAGAGAGAGAGAGAGGACAACTACCTTTCTCACGAGTTAATTAGTTATGGGATTACAGGTACAAGGAGTTAACCTGAGGGAATAAATAATTATGTTTACCTTTTGTTATTGATGTGGACAGGTGTTTACAGGTATAGGGAGTTAGAATGAGATAGGACAATTACCTTTCCAACATTTAATTAGTTAGGTGGTTACAGGTATAAGGAATAAAACTAAGAGACTAAATCATTACCTGAGCTAGTGAGGTGGACAGGTGATAAAAAGTAGGGAAGGTTAAACAAAGAAATAAACCATTTAGTTTCACCACGTGTTGATGGCATAGACAGATGACAAAAAGTAGGGGAAGAAGTTAAAGAGAATTATCACCTTAAGCACGTGTTATTGAAAGATCAGAGGATTTGCAGGTGTGGAAAGTTAGAACGAGAGGTAAATGGGAAACAGACAGGTAGTGCAAGGTAGAGAGAGTTCAACTGAATCTGCAACAGTTATCTTTGCCACGTGTTTCTCATGAGTAGGCAACGTGAGAGAGAGAGAGAGAGAGAGAGAGAGAGAGAGAGAGAGAGAGAGAGAGAGAGAGAGAGAGAGAGAGAGAAAAGGCTACTTAAAGAACAAAAGAGAGGGAAGGAGAGAGAGAAACGGGAACCAGAGATGAAAAAAACACACAAAAAAATAAATTTGACCTCTAATCGACAGCTCCATTTTTCCCCTAGTGTATGTGACGATGATGTTAATGAGACAGGTAAAGATGTGGTGATGAGAAAGCGAGATGGAAACAGATTGAAAAATTACAGCGAAGCATAGAATGAGAGAAGTCACCAGTTTTTTTTTATAGATTTTTTTTTCTCTCTCCATTCCATGTGTGACTTTTATGGAGAGGTGAAGGTGCGCTGGTTAGGAGAAAACTTGAAAACAGGATGGGAAATGTGGGAACGAGACGGAAAATATGAAACAAGATAGAAGACGTAAAAAAAAAAAAAGTTGGAGAAGGCGGAAACAAGGTAGAAAAAGCGAAAACAAGTTAGGAAAAGCGAAAATAAGATAAAAAAATATAAAAATCAAGGTGGAAAGTCGTGAAAATGAGACAATAAGTAAAGACAAGAAAAAAAAAAGGAAACGTAAAAACAAAGTAAAAAAAAGCGAAAACAAGATAAGAAAATGCGAAAACAAGATAAGAAAATGTAAAAGCAAGGCGGAACACCGTGGAAACTAGACAAAATATAAATGAAAACAAGATAGAAAGCCGGAAAACCATGGAAACTAGACAAAATATAAATGAAGACAAGATAGAAAGCGTAAAAACAGAGAAAAACAAAACAAAAACGGGATAGTGAACGCGAAAACAAGAAAGTTTAAAAAAGACAAACGCGTAATAAAAAAAAATAAAATTAAATAAAAAACGTAAAAACAAGGTAGAAAATAGAATAGCAGGTTTTTTTTTTATCATGCTTTCTTTTGCCAACCAGAACTCGTCGATCTTTGCAATTAATGAAGTAAAGTGGCCGTTCTGTTTTGAGATCCTTTACTGAACTTTTCTGAAGGAGCGTCAAAACCGTACATTCTTGTTCTTAATATTTTACACTATTTCAATATTTTGTACTTTTGATCACCATAAAAAAAAAAAAGAAGAAGAAGAAAAAAAAAACTTATCATCCTCTTCTCTCTTTCTCTTTTACATTTACAAGTACCTTATTTTCTTCTTTAGTCTCCCTTACTCGTAGATGCAAACAGAAAATGGAACACAAGCTGATGCGTATCCCCACCAGGTGTTCCTCATTACTAGCTCGCCTAAAGGCTTACGTGTGTGTTCCTGAAGTGTGCTTGGGGTTTGTGGTCCTGGTGTGTTTGGATTGATCGTATTGGCTGTTATGTTGTGTGGTTAAGTTAGGTTAGGTTGGGTTGTGTTAAGTTTCATTAGGTGAAGGTTAGTTAGGTTATGTTAAGTGAGGTTAGGTTAGGTTTAGTTAAGTTTGGTTATGTTAGGTTACATTTTATTGGGCTGTGTTAAGTGAGGTTAGGGTCGGGTAGGTTAGGTTAAGTTAGGTTAGGTTACGTTAGGTTAGGTTAGAGTGGATTAGGTTAGGTAAGACTAGGTTGGAATATAATAGATGAAATTTAGTTAGGAAAGACTGGATCACCTGGCTTATGATAGCTGTATTAGGTTAGGTTACGGTAGAATTGATTAAGTTGACCAGTGTTATGTTAGATTAGATTAGGTTAGGTTGGATTTAGTTAAGATTAGATCACTTGGCTAATGATAATATTGTGTTAGGTTAGGCTGTGTTATGTATCGTTAGGCGAGGTGGCGTCTCAAATAAAAGGTTTTATTGCCGCGTTCCTGCAAGTTCAGTGACCTTAGTGGAGTGAAGTTCTGGAAGGCGGCCAAAGCGAAGGATGCTGTGTGTGTGTGTGTGTGTGTGTGTGTGTGTGTGTGTGTGTGTGTGTGTGTGTGTGTGTGTGTGTGTGTGACCCCTTGTATTTCTGTCATTATATTTATGTGTTTATTCGTTGCTGATTCTTATTAAGAGAGAGAGAGAGAGAGAGAGAGAGAGAGAGAGAGAGAGAGAGAGAGAGAGAGAGAGAGAGAGAGAGATGAGGGGAAAAAACAAGTAAGCAGACATAAATAAAAGATAAGTCATTAGAGAGAGAGAGAGAGAGAGAGAGAGAGAGAGAGAGAGTGAGAGAGAGTGAGAGAGAGAGAGAGAGAGAGAGAGAGAGAGAGAGAGAGAGAGAGAGAGAGAGAGAGAGAGAGAGAGAGAGAGAGAGAGAGAGAGAGAGAGAGAGAGAGAGAGAGAGAAACCGTAAGAAGAAAATCCTAGTACACTATCTTTCCGTAATAGAAAATAACTAAGAAATTAATTAATAAGATAAACAAATAAAATAAACGAGGAAAAAGGAAAAATAAACATTGTATCTTCTTCTTCTTCTTCTTCTTCTTCTTCTTCTTCTTCTTCTTCTTCTTCTTCTTCTTCTTCTTCTTCTTCTTCTTCTTCTTCTTCTTCTTCTTCTTCTTCTTCTTCTTCTTCTTCTTCTTCTTCTTCTTCTTCTTCTTCTTCTTCTTCTTCTTCTTCTTCTTCTTCTTCTTCTTCTTCTTCTTCTTCTTCTTCTTCTTCTTCTTCTTCTTCTTCTTCTTCTTCTTCTTCTTCTTCTTCTTCTTCTTCTTCTTCTTCTTCTTCTTCTTCTTCTTCTTCTTCTTCTTCTTCTTCTTCTTCTTCTTCTTCTTCTTCTTATTATTATTATTATTATTATTATTATTATTATTATTATTATTATTATTATTATTATTATTATTATTATTATTTATTATTATTATATATTTTTTTTAACTTTTTTCCTTTCTTCTTTTTTTCCCGCCAAAATTGAATCCCCGCCTAACTTTGTCTTCCTGAAGTGTGCGATGATGCCCAGGAAGTTATTGAAGGAGAAAACTTATCCAAGCCTTCTTAAGGGCGCGGCGCTCCCCTGCTGCGAGCCTGATGGTGGTGGTGGTGGTGGTGGTGGTGAGGGGAAAAGATGATGTGGTGAAGCTCATCTCTCGGGGACTTGAGGTGAAGCTTTCCGTGCTGGTCATATTCTCTCTCTCTCTCTCTCTCTCTCTCTCTCTCTCTCTCTCTCTCTCTCTCTCTCTCTCTCTCTCTCTCTCTCTCTCTGTATGATTTATTTTATCTAAATGTGTTTTGATAATTTTGTAATCTGTGTTATTTATTTTTTTCTTTATTATTATTATTATTATTATTATTATTATTATTATTATTATTATTGTGACAGTAGTAGTAGTAGTAGTATGGTTTTTGTAATTAAAAACACATGTTCATTTAAAACTCAAAATTAATAATGAATTTTCTTTCTTTTACACTTCCTATCTAATAATATGGAAGTATGGATGCATGTAAGAGTGTGTGTATGTATCTGTGCATGTATGTGTGCTTGCAGGTAGACAGGTCCATACATAGATAGCTAGACAGTTTAGGTGCGTGGGAAAATTAGTAAGAAATTTCGTTATTATTTACTTGTTTTCTGTTTTTCTATCTCCTCTGTGCTTTGAGAGTCATCCAGGTGTTAGCATTACCTGTGCACGTATCATTAGCACTGGCGGCGCTTCCTGGTCCCGCGTCTCATTACCTGATTAGTCTTTTAATTGGCCCACATACCTCACGCCTCCTGAAGCACACTAATGTCTCACATGTGCCGCACTGTCACCTGTGTGTGTTTGGTGTTTTAAGTGTGTGTATGTGTGTGTGTGAGTGTTGGGAACTACACGCATGTACACACACACACACACACACACACACACACACACACACACACACACACACACACACACACACACACACACACACACACACACACACACACACACACACACACACACATATTGGACAACTATTTATTAAAAGAAGAATACAGTAATACAAAGCGCGCAAGAATACGGAAAGAAGAAACTAAAGAAAGAAAGAAAGAAAGAAAAAGAAAGAAGGAAAGAAAAAATGAAACAAGAAAGAGAAAGGAAGAAAGAAAGAACCAAAAAATAGGAAAATTACTTGAGGTTAAAATGAGGGAAAGACAACAACAACAACAACAACAACAACAACAACAACAACAACAACTAACAATAATTATAATAACAAGGAAATGTTCACATGTGTATTTTATCTTCCTTTCTTCTTACCTGGAATTCTCGTAACACAACGCTCGTGTATAATTTTATTACTCTCTCTCTCTCTCTCTCTCTCTCTCTCTCTCTCTCTCTCTCTCTCTCTCTCTCTCTCTCTCTCTCTCTCTCTCTCTCTCTCTCAAACAGTAATTCCCAGCGAGATAAACCGTTTCTTTTGCGATTATCAGATAACACCAGAGAGAGAGAGAGAGAGAGAGAGAGAGAGAGAGAGAGAGAGAGAGAGAGAGAGGGGGTGTACTCATAGAGCCAACATAATCAAACACAGCATCATATTACGTAAACATGTGGCACTCCTGACGACACTGGCAGTGATGACGATGGCACTGACGGAGGCACTGACGTTGGTGGTCGTGGCGTGGCATAATTAGGAGCATCGTGGGAATAGCACCCCTTCACGACCGCCAGTGTAGTGCCAACTAGTGCCAAGGTCGGGAGAGTGCCATAGCCATTCTCAAGGTGCCACTCATCCACAGGTAAGCGCGCCACCCTTACCGTAACTTTGCAAGGAGAAGGAAGAGGAGGAGGAGGAGGAGGAGGAGGAGGAGGAGGAGGGTATGGGTGCCAGTGCCAATAGAGGTCAAGAACTACTGTCTCCAAGTGGCACCGTCTGGCATTGTTGTTGTGGCTCCAAGCTAGCGTGATTTACGTGTGAGAGAGAGAGAGAGAGAGAGAGAGAGAGAGAGAGAGAGAGAGAGAGAGAGAGGGAAGGTGGGGGGAGGAAGGGGATACATTAAAAAGAAAAACAAGAAAGAAAAATGAAGTAATGAAGGAAATGAACGGGGGCGAAGGTAAGAAAAAAGGAGAAAGAGGATGAGAGAGAGAGAGAGAGAGAGAGAGAGAGAGAGAGAGAGAGAGAGAGAGAGAGAGAGTGAAACAAACAACCGGAAATACTTCTTGTAAGCCTCTGAGCCAACACTCTTATCTCTACATCGTTTCCCCCCCACCCCCACCCCACACACACACACACACACACACACACACACACACACACACACACACACACACACACACACACACACACACACACACACACACACACACACACACACATTGTTTGGCAGAAAATAAAACTGTATAATCAAGAAGTTATGAAAGTTTTAGAAAATATGGCGTTATTGGTCTCTCTCTCTCTCTCTCTCTCTCTCTCTCTCTCTCTCTCTCTCTCTCTCTCTCTCTCTCTCTCTCTCTCTCTCTCTCTCTCTCTCTCTCTCTCTCTCAGTTCAAAAGGAGGTCATTTAATCACCTTTATAGCACAATTATTCATTCTTCATCAGCCGAGTAGCGAGTTTCTGCCTTTGTGTGACTTCAATAGTGAAATATGAAGGGTTAGTTAAGCCTGTTTGTAAATAAATGTTGCACAGTGACTGGGAGAGACTGTTGTTGTTGTTGTTGTTGTTGTTGTTGTTGTTGTTGTTGTTGTTGTCTTTGTTTTCCATTGTTTTGACTCAGATATTTTTTTCTTTTTTCGTATCTTTCGTTTGTTCTCTTCTTTTTTTCTTGTTTCTATTTTTCTTATTTATCTTCTTTCTTTAACTTTATATTTGTTCTGTTTATCTCTCTCCCTTTTCTTCTTCTCTTTCTCTTTTTTTCTCCCTCTTCTTCTTTTCTCTTCGTCTTCTTCTTTTCTTTTCTTTTCTTTTCTTTTTTCTTTTTCTTTTCTTCGTCTTCTTCTTCTTCTTCGTCGTCTTCTTTATCATCATCATTATCATTATTATTATTATTATTATTATCATTATTATTATTATTATTATTATTATTATTATTATTATTATTATTATTATTATTATTATTGTTATTATTATTATTATTACTATTATTATTATTATCACCGGCACCACCACCACCACCACCACCACCACCACCATCACCGCCGTCATAAGGGAGGCGTGATGCGTAGTAAAGGTGGCGATGCATCACAGGTGAGGCATGCTAGTATGTATATACCTGTATGGCTAAAACAAGACGCTTATTAATACACCTCACCTGTTCCATATATATACCAGGTGAGTGACAGATGATTAGTGAGTCACGGGGAAGTCTGCAGCAGGATGAAGAGAAGAAGAAGAAGAAGGAGGTGGAGGAGGAAGAGGAGGGGAGATAAGAATAAGAGTATGATTAAGAGGAATGTGGAGATGGAGAAGAGGAGGGGGAAGAGGAGATGAGTTGAGGAGATGAGTGCAGGAGAGTGAATCAGCTAACGTCACTCCCTCCGTCACTTATCCTTCTCCTCCTCCTCCTCCTCCTCCTCCTCCTCCTCCTCCTCCTCCTCCTCCTCCTCCTCCTCCTCCTCCTCCTCCTTTCTTAATCTCCCTTTTTCTTTTACCCTCATCTCCCTCCCTCCTTCATCTTTTTTTCTATCCTATTTCATTTCCTGTATCGTCTCCTTCCGTCTTCTCTGTATTTCCGCTTTCTTCTATTTTTTCATCCTTTCTCGTTTATCAGTTTTTCTATTTTTCCTCTTCTTTATCTCTCCCTCCTCCTCCTCCTCCTCTTTCCTGTCTTGACATCCTCTCCCTCCATTTTCCTTTGTCTTATCAGCGCTCTCTCTCTCTCTCTCTCTCTCTCTCTCTCTCTCTCTCTCTCTCTCTCTCTCTCTCTCTCTCTCTCTCTCTCTCTCTCTTTCATTTATAAGTATTTGTAAGTTTTTAATTAATTTTTAGTAACAGTTAACAAGTCTGATGTGTGTGTAATAATAATAATAATAATAATAATAAACGGTTTATTCTTTAGGCAGTCAACAAACTGAAAATGTACATTGGGGGTGGGGGAATACTTGTGTGTGTGTGTGTGTGTGTGTGTGTGTGTGTGTGTGTGTGTGTGTGTGTGTACTTGCTCATTAAACGAACGTTCTCACAATTCAAAGAAGACGAAAGATTTCACAGAGAGAGAGAGAGAGAGAGAGAGAGAGAGAGAGAGAGAGAGAGAGAGAGAGAGAGAGAGAGAGAGAGAGAGAGAGGGTATGGGGGTGAGGGGCACTGGGTAGAGGGTTAGTGCCAGATCTGGGGAGTGCCACGTCGCTTCAGCACAGTGGCACCTTCAGTTATAGTTTGGCACTTGTGGTTGGCGGTTGGCACTCTGGTGGCTCTGGTGCCGCCTCTGTGCTTAAAGACGTGCTTGTATTATTATTATTTTTATCATTATTATTGTTATTATTTTTATTGTTGTTATTGTTATTATTGATTGATCGTATGAGGGGAAGTCATTTTATCGTAAGTAATTAAACGAAACATAAGAAAATTACTAATGTTGCTGTTGTTGTTACTTATTGTTACTGAAAGGCGATGTTTTGAAGGCCTTCATTACTTTACCACTAAAAATATGAAGTGAACATTATTTTCTCATGAACGAACATGATACGAGAACCATTTTGTAACACTAGAAATTCATTAGCATTGCTGTCGTTTTCACTTGCTATTATGAAAGGACGAAAATTTTTATGTTATATACCATTATCATTTACTGTTAAGCTTACTCGTATATTTTTCCACGAGTTAACATTACAAAGCACCATTTTTTACTTCACACTTTAAAGTTACAAATTTCTTAGGAGCGAGAATTTTTGAGAAATATTTCTGACCACACGATTCAAAGTTATAAATGAACTGGCGTCGTGATTCAAAACTTCCCTGTAATACCTTCCTTCTTACGGGCAAAGTCACGAAACATTCCCTATTTCGTGTGCTCTGATCCTCCTGCAATGAAGAGGGGGCACCTGCTGGCGGCCTAGCGGTAATAGGCGCGGGAAGTTTAAAAATTGTACACCTTTTCTTCGCTAAGTGTAAAGGTAAAGGTGAAGAAGGAGCATAAAAGGAGCTTAAGAGTCTTGTTAAGTCTTCGATATTCTACCAATGTGTGTGTGTGTGTGTGTGTGTGTGTGTGTGTGTGTGTGTGTGTGTGTGTGTGTGTGCGTTAAGCGACTTTCGTGCTGACTAAAGAAAAAAAAGCTTACCTGTTATTGCCTTTCTTTCAAACCCCTGCTTGTCTGTGTGTGTGTGTGTGTGTGTGTGTGTGTGTGTGTGTGTGTGTGTGTGTGTGTGTGCGTGTACACTTCACTTCCCTTGTACGTTTAGTGTTATTTCTTGGGAAATTTCACTGTAACATTAAAAAAAAAAAAAAAAAACTCACAAGTAGACTCAGTTGTAGAATGATGTAACTCGGATGTCATTGCTGGTGGTGGTGGAGGTGGCGGTGGTGGTGGTGGTGGTGGTGGTGGTGGCAGTGGTGCTGGTGGTGTGATCGAGCAGTGTTGTGTTGCAGTGGTCGTGAGCGGAGGTAAGCAGATGTGGTGTCTTGAAAGTGTGCTGTGGTGGTGGTGTGGTGCGTGTTGTTGATGCGTGGTGGTGGTGGTGGTGGTGGTGGTGTTATTTGTGAAGTTTATTTACGAGTAAGTGTAAGATCTTGGCTGGCAACGGTGGTGCAGCTGTGTGTGTGTGTGTGTGTGTGTGTGTGTGTAAGAATGTACGCGTGGAGACACCTCTAGCTTAGTTTTGAGTCACAAGAGGGAGAGGGAGATTGAGGGGAGTGAGAGCAGTGAGGGCAGTGAGAAGAAAGAGTGAGAGGGGGGATAAGAGAAGAATGAGAGGGGAGGTGAGAGAAGAGTGAGTTTGCATTACTTTTTTTCATTCTCTCTCTCTGTCTCTCACTTCCCTTCTTTCCCATTTCCCTCTCCATCCTCTTCCTCTCATCTTCTTCCCTTACATATATAACTGCACCCTCTAACTACCTGTAAATCTCAAGACAAATCCTTTTCATCCTTCTGTCTCTGTTTCCTTTATATTTCATCCTTATCTCCTATTCACCTCCGCTTCCGCTTCTTTTTCTCCATGTCTTTCTGCCTATCAAGTTTCAATCTTTCCTTCCCTCTCAGGTTTCCACGCCACTTCATCTGAATTAAGTTACGTAAGACCTCGCAGCATCTTCACCTGTATGGAATCACACGGGCAGGAGAGGATAGGTGGCTCGGGGCAGCAACAAGGGGCGGGAGGGGTGGGGGGGATGTGCCTTACATATAACAAAAGTCTAGACGTGTGTGTTGCTGCTTCGTTGGAATTTTAATCGTCTGACTCAATACTGAAAGACATGTCAAGGAAGAGGACAAGGAGACAGAGAGGGAGGAGAGGGAGGAGAAGTGGGGGACAGTTGTGTTCGATTCCCGTCTTTCCCTCAGTTCTCGGCTTTAGTTATGCTGTTGCTGCTTCAGGAATTCGAACGCTAGTTTAATATACAAACAGTACTCATGCACTTACAGACCTATGTGCGTGCTGACACGAATATGTACATGTGGTGTGTGTCAGTGTGTCAGTGTTGTCAGCTTGGCCGCGGGTGTCGCCGAACGTGTGGATGGTCAGGCGCGGCGAGGCGAGAGCAGGGACAGATTGCGAGGAGCGATGGCGACTGAATTATCATGAGGACTTGTGTGAGTTACTGGAGCATTCTGAGGGACTCTTTGTGGTTTTTGTGACGGCGAGGCAAGTCTGGGTCAGTGTGATGAGGCTGTGTTGACTCAGTGCCTCAGTTGCCGTCGTGTTCTTTCCTATAGCGTCTCCTCCTCAGCGTGGGTATGGATGGAGCGTGAGAACGTGGGGTGGAGACAGTGACTCGAGGGAGGGAGAGGGAGGCAGGGAGCACACCAAGCAAGCAGGGAGTGTGTGACCGCCGGTAGGGTGCCAGGGTGCCAGTGCCCTGGGGAGGGAGGCAGGTGGGGGGGACATAGGTCACACAGATAGCAGGAAGCCTTGCGGCACTCTGCTTATCTGCTCAGCAGGACAGGACAGGACAATGAGGAGCCACCGGCCCCCGACAACCCTGTCTCACATATCATGCTCGCCCACGTGTACACCCGCTCTCACACACACCCGCTCAGGCATGCAAACGCTTCAGTGCCTCGTGCAGTGTGTGTGAGGGCGGGGCGCTGCCAGGGAGGGAAATAGCAGGTGTAGCAGGCACAGCAGACCGCGCCAACACTGCGTCTCCCTTGCTGGGTGCTGGCAGGCGGACCAGCAGCTGGAGCAGCCAGAACAAAGGGGTGTATAAAGGTAAAAGGGGCGGCCAGACAGCGGGGCGAGGCGGGGCGGGGCAGGAGAGGGGCAAGGGCAAGAACAGTGGCACGGTGGGAGGTGGTGCTCGCGGCGCGGCGCCCCACCAGGCGGCAGGGCAGCAGCGGCGCCTCGGTCACGGTGGTGTGGGGGTCAGATCAGCAAGGGGTCAGGCGCCGTGATCAGCCACCAACCAGCGCAGCGTTATCGTGGCGTGACGAGAGTGACGGCCAGGGCGTGTGTCGATACCGCCGCCGGCCGCTGCGAGGCTGTTGGCTTGACGGGAAAAACTGTCGCCATAGATAAGCCGGCCTCGTGTGCGCGCCCTCACGACACACGACCGTCGTTTGTTTTGTCATTATCGCAGCGGGAGTGTTGCCGCGGGGGCGGTGGGTGGATGGTGGGTGGCGGGTGGAGGACGGGGTGGTGGTCGCGTCAGGAGCAGCGGAGTGGGAGGGACGGAGGCCACATGAAAGGAGGCCGGCGAAGGCGTCCCCCAAGGTTACCCCGCGGCAGCCGGCGACTACCGGTAATGGCTGGCTGCCTGTAATGCTGCGACCACAACAAATCCGCTCAACAACAAAGGATTCCCTCAAGGTTAACGTGGCGACAGTTTGTGTTTGATGGGCGGTCATTTCGTGAGGCAGTAATGGACAGGAGAGTGGCCGCAATACACTCCTGCCAAGGATGTAGTGAGGAAAAAACCGTTGCATTTATGTATCTGATTACGAAAGGCAGAATGAGTGAAACGCTGCAAACTTTATAAGAAAAAACCTGACCAGTGGCGCTTCAGAAAATGTAGAGTTTGGTTTGAAAGACGCAAAAACGCTTCAGTGGCCGAGCTGCCTTGATACTTCTTTCTTGTAAGAGTGAGTTGCAGGCTATGGAAGATAATACAGTGGAGGTCAGCGCTGCATAGTCTGTCCCACTTCTGTCCTTGTGCTGTGACGGGAACAAGCCCAAGTGGCATTCAGGGACGCCGTTATGAAATACTTCGACCTCTGATCTCCATTACTCTTAACAAGCTCCTTTGAAAGTTACTGGGTGTTTTCACGGTTGTCTCCTTGATTCCATTGCTAGTTTCACAGCCTTCTCAGAAGTTGTTATGACTTTCAACAGTGTTTTCCTGGTTCTAGGGATTGTTTGACAGGTTTCAGTTGATGTTATTGCTGTTTACAAGGGTGATTTCATGATTTTAGTAATAGTTTTAGAATTTGGCGCCATCAGTAGAAAAATGTGTAATGCAGGAAGCACTCCTGAGTCAATGGCGCTCAAGCAAACTCCATCCACCAGTGTTCCCCTATTAGAGGAATTGCACTCAAGAAAATTCAGTCCACTAACATTCCTCCATAAACGTTTAATCGGAAGAAATTTCCCCGTGATATATTCTACCAACATAACCTAACCTAACCTAACCTAACCTAACCTAACCTAACCTAACCTAACCTAACCTAACCTAACCAACCTAACCTAACCTAACCGGCCTAACCCAGCTTATCCTAACCTAACCTAACCCACCCTAACTTATCATAAATTAACCTAACTTATCCTAACCTATCCTAACTTAACCTAACCTAACGTCCTAACCTAACCTAACTTTTCCTAACCTAATCTATCCATCCACCTACTTAACCTAACTTATAATTTTATGGGGAAACCTTGAGCGAGGAATGTCTACGGGGAAAATTTACACTGGGGGAACTTAGGGTATACATCAAGAAACATGAATACATACTCGTATCAAACCAGTTCCATCCACCTAACATACCCAGTCATGCGTAGTGGCCATGCCTGCGGGTATCGAACGGTCGTTATCTGGTGCACTTGTGGTGGGGATAGTTGCCCAACCATTACGCCACGGGTCCTGCCACTGTGACCTTGTGACCATTCTGGGATCGCGTGAGGAGAAGGATCGGTGGAGATAGGTTAGGTTAGGTTAGGTGAAGATAGATGGGTTTACTTCATGCAAGACTGCCACGTGCGGGTCTGATGGCTTCGTGCAGCTTCCCTTATGTTCTTAAGTTCTTTAAAGATTATTTTCACTAGAATTATGAAAACACCCTTAAAAAACCTCTACAACTTCCAATAGAGCCTGTTAAAAGATACCTGACACAAGACACCGAAAAGTTTGAAAAATACAGATTATCACTTCTGCTCGCTGAAAAAAAAAAAAAAAGAGGGAGAAGGAGATGAGAAAGAGAGAGGTCGAGTACATGAGGAGGAATGGAAAACACGAGATCTAAGACGGCCGAGAAATTAGTATCCAAGAAGAGGTTAGGGAGAGGAATATGAAGGAAGAGATGGAGATTAAGGCGGGGGGAAGAGGTACAGAAGTGGTGGGAAACACGAGACCTGACACAACTGGGAAATTAGTATTCAAGGGAGAGGTTAGAGAAGAGTGTAAAGGGAGAGGGGAAGGAGTAAGAGAAGGATGGGAAACACATCATCAGAGCTAAATTCTTCCTATTGTAAGCCCACACGACTTCCTGGCGCCTCAAGCAATGGGGAAAGACATTCGGTGGCTGTGTTATTGTGGAGACCAGGAAAAGATTACAGGGGAGTGTGTGTGTGTGTGTGTGTGTGTGTGTGTGTGTGTGTGTGTGTGTGTGTGTGTGTGTGTGTGTGTGTGTGTGTTTTTCCGCATGATATCCGTTGTCTGTAAACTAATCACTTGTAAACATTAATTCACGTCTTGCAACCCGCTCATCTATGACTCAGCAATGGTGCAAGTTATATTTATTTATTTTTGTAAGCGCATCGTAAAAGTTTAGTATTCCGTACGATTTCTCTGATCTTGTTCTTGATCTTGTTGACTTGTGTTCTTATAATCCCTGTATATGTGGATCGCTAAAGGTTAACAGATATTACCGAATACATAAAAACGAAGAAAAATTCGATCTGTTGTTTCGAAATACATTTAATTTAATTTTGCGTATAGCCTTTCATCTAAAAAGAAAATTCAGAAAAGACAAAAGGGAAAAGAACAGTGTATACATAAGAAATATTCATAAAATACATAGAGCATGAAGGAAAATATCAATATATGGTCTTGAAAAACTGCATCCGATTCTCTTTAATTTTTTGTGGCCTCCAGAATAATGATGATAATAATAAAGGAACTTGAATATTCATGATTAACTACTTACTGAAGGACTGATTTCTTTGAGTCACCGCAAACACTGAGCCATGCAGCGCTGAGTGTGATTCACCGCCAGCACAGATAAATAGCGTCCCTCTTCAACTCTACCAAAGATAAATGATAAATGGATCTACTATAACTTAACCTAACCTAACCTAACCTAACCTAACTTACCCTAACCTAACCTAACCTAACCTTACTTAACCTTACCTAACCTAACCTAACCTAATCTAACCTTACCTCACCTTACCTTACCTAACCTAATCTAACCTAATCTAATTTAATCTAACCTAACCTCACCTCACCTTACCTTACTTAACCTAACCTAACCTAACCTAACCTAACCTAACCTTACCTCACCTTACCTTTCCTTACCTAACCATACCTTACCAGATTCTCACCTGCTCTCCATTCAATCCCCCAGAACAACACAAAAAGTGAAAGAAAGTGAACACGCAAAACAAGATTCAATTAACCTGTGAGTGAGATTGAAGCTACCTGGCCTTTCACACACCTGACCACACCAGAACACAAAGGAAGAACAAACGGAACCAGGAGAACTAGAGACACTAACCAATGCGTGACAGTCCACTGAGGTAACAGTGAAAGAAAAAAATGGTGGTGCGATTCTCCCAAGGGCACGGAGGAGCGGAGGGGAAGGAGGGAATGTATCTCTCGCCCTTAGTCTTGGAGGAAGGCGGTGGTGGTGGTGGTAGAGGAAGAGATGCGGTTCCCAAGAGTGCCAGCAAAATGTCCTTCCTGGAATATTACCAACAAATGAACCTGGACCGCTACCTGCAGGCTGAGAGGAGGCAAGCGTCAGGAGGCTGTGTAAGTGCTGTTGTTGTTGTTAGTGTTGTATGTTTATTTATTTTTGGAGGTGTGGTGTTAATTCTGGTGTTATGGTGTTATTGGTGGTGTAAGGTTAATTATCATGCTTCTTCTTCTTCGTTGTTATTGTTGTTGTCTTTTTGTAGAGGTGTTAATTTTGGTGGTAAATATGTTTTGTTGGTGTTGCTCTTGTTGCTGCCATGAGATTAACGCTGCTGCTTCGTTTGTTGTTATTCTCATTGTTGCTGTTGTTAATAGTAGTTGTTGTGCTTGTTATATGATTGCTGCTGTGGTTGATAGTTCGCTGACTGGCTTTTATTGTTGCTATATACTGCTACTACTACCCCTACTACTACTACTGCAGCTGTTAATGGTGGTGGTGGTGGTGGTGGTGATAACGGTGGTGGTGATGGTGGTGGTGTTTTGTTCTGCCTCGACTATTAATGTTGGCTAAAGCTTCCATTATTACTCCCTTCACAGTGTTCGATTTGCTGTTATTTGTTCATCTGCTGTGTGTGTGTGTGTGTGTGTGTGTGTGTGTGTGTGTGTGTGTGTGTGTGTGTGGGTGTGGGGGGGGACTCTAAATACGCCCACAAACAAATATACGAGTTCGCGCCCTCCGTTCTCTCTCTCTCTCTCTCTCTCTCTCTCTCTCTCTCTCTCTCTCTCTCTCTCTCTCTCTCTCTCTCTCTCTCTCTCTCTCAAATTGTCATTTTATCCTTTTATCCTTCGTTCATTCTCTCTCTAACAGTAGCGATGTGTGTGTGTGTGTGTGTGTGTGTGTATACGCGCGCACCACCACCACCACCACCACCACCACTACTACTACCACCAGGTGACCTCGAGTGCCTGAAACACTCAAGCAAAAAAGGCAGGGGTGATTGAGTCTGGATCCACCTCAAAGAAAATGGGATGCGAGGGGCAGCTTGAGTATTTTGGCAGAATAGGTGAATTTTGTGGATTTTGAAGCATTTTTACTTTAATTATATTTTATTTATTAATTTATGAGTGTTTTTTAATTTTTTCTATTTTTCCTGTAGCGTTATTTTTTTTGTTTTATTCCCATTTGTTTAATTTCTTTCGTGTATTTTTACTGTAATTATCATCATCTTTGTTCATTATTTCCTCACATTTTCTCTTTCATTCCTATTTCTTTTTCCATTTCTTTTGTGTATTTTTATTGCAGTCATCACCATCATCATCATCATCATCACTCCATCCATTATTTACTTTTATCTAATATCCCTGCATTTTTATTATCTTATTTTCATTTTTTCCCACTTTTTTTCTATTTTTACGAGTTTTCTCCATACCATATTCCTCCATTAATCTTCTTTTTTTATCACTAGTTTATCTTCCTTCTGCTTTGTCTGAGAGGGTGAAGGGAAGGTGAAGGGAGGGTGAAGGGAAGGTGAAGGGAAGGTGAAGGGAACAAATATGCAGAGAAAGTTGAAGAACCTTTATCGTTATTCTTCTTTTCTTCTTCTTCTTCTTCTTCTCTTTTATCTTGGTGTCTTTTCTGATTTACCGATTTGCGAAGATACAAAAAAAAAAGGAAAGAAGGAAAGAAAATGGAAGAGGAAAGAAAAAGGAAGAAGAAAATAATTGTGTGGCTTAAATGGCAGACTCGTTTTCTATTTATTTATTTTATTTTATTTTTCTTTTTAGGTGAATCGATACATAAAAGTTAGGTTAGGTTATTCTGTTTCAGGGTGTTACCTTATACTTTAACGTACTCTGTGGTTGTTGTTGTTGTTGTTGTTGTTGTTGTTGTTGTTGTTGTTGTTGTTGTTGTTTTCTCATCGTAACTGTACCATGAAGTCTACTTACCTCGCTTACTTGAAAAATGAATAAATAAATAAATAAACGGCGTGATAAGTAAATAAGTAAGTTTAAATTAATCTATTTTTGTTAATTTTTTCTTACTTTTTTCTTATTTTCATTGTTTTCTTACGATTTTGCCTCTCTTTCCACTCATAAGCTTTACAAAAATAGAAAAAAAAAAAAACAATGAAACCGTATACCAAATTAGAAGTAGTAGTAGTAGTAGTAGAAGTAGTAGTAGTAGTAGTAGTAGTAGTAGTAGTAGTAGTTGTAGTAGTAGTAGTAGTAGTAGTAGATTTAGGAGATGA
>NC_087193.1:7734783-7739783 GCF_035594125.1 Scylla paramamosain | reverse complement strand
AGAGAGAGAGAGAGAGAGAGAGAGAGAGAGAGAGAGAGAGAGGGGGGGGGTTATGATAAGTTCCGTTTGTCTCTTGTCTCTGTCATCTCTCCTGCTCCTCCTCCTCCTCCTCCTCCTCCTCCTCCTCCTCCTTTTCTTTTCCTGCTTATGATTACATGGTTCGTCTTTTTCTTTTCTTCTTCTTCTTCTTCGTCTTCTTCTTCTTCCTTTTATTTTTCTGCGTATATATATTTTTTGTGTGTTTTTCTCATTATTATTTGTTGTTGTTGATGTTTCATGATTATTATTATTATCATCATTACTGTCCATTGTTTTCGTTTTTTCCTTTCCTCTGTTTCTCTCTTTCTTTCTCTCTCTCACTCTCTCTTCCCGTTTTCATCATCAATTTTCTGTCCTATTTTCCGGCCGTTTACTTGTTTATCAGTTAAACATTATCATCTTCGCCTTTATCCTCACTTTTCTATTTATTTATCTATTTATTTTTGTTTGTTTACTTCTCTCTCTCTCTCTCTCTCTCTCTCTCTCTCTCTCTCTCTCTCTCTCTCTCTCTCTCTCTCTCTCTCTCTCTCTTTCTCTCCTTTTTTTTTTTTTTTGCTTCTCCTGTGTTCGTGAGGAAGATGATTTGGTGTCCGGTGATTTTTCTTATTTATCATCAGTTCCTTATTTACCTTTCGCTAATTCTCACTCCTCTGTAATCTTCCTTATTGATAGAACTACGTGTCACTTTCTCTCTCTCTTCCTTTCCCATTTTCCTTATTGCGTCTCTCCTATGCACCTTTTTTTTTCGTGTTTATTGTTATTTTGTTATTTTCCTTTTTTTCACCATTTCTTCTTTTTCTTTTTCTTCGTCATTATTTTTTTCTATTTTAAGTTTTCCTTCTTCGTTTCTTTTGTTTTGAATGTTTTGTTTGTTTGTTTGTTTGCTTATTTATTTGTTTTGTTTTTGTTATTGTTTATGTCATGTCTTTTCTTTATTTGTTCTTTATCTTTTTTTATTGTTGTCCATATTTAGGTTGGTAATAGTCTCTCTCTCTCTCTCTCTCTCTCTCTCTCTCTCTCTCTCTCTCTCTCTCTCTCTCTCTCTCTCTCTCTCTCTCTCTCTCTCTCTCTCTCTCTCTCTCTCTCTCTCTCTCTCCTTTTATATCGTACGTTTTAATTTGCTGTCATGAAACTTTTTGCTTTATAGTTCTTTTTTTTTTTTTCAATTTCTATCATATCCTCTCTTTTTAATTTTGAAAACCACGAAATATTATCATTTATTTTCAACGTTTATTTATTTATTTTTTTATCCTGTCATCTTTTTATAATTTGGCTTTATTTATTTTCATTTATTTTTTTTTATTTGCATTCTTTGTTTTATTATTGTTTCTTTCATTTTTTTCCATGTTTTTTTTTTCTTTTTGATTTATCGTCCAGGAAGTTTTTTTTCGTATTTTCTTTCCAGTCTTTCAATTTCTATCGTATCTTTATTGCCTTATTACTTCTCAAACATTATCAAATATCTTTTTAGTTTCCTTCTTTTTTTTTTCTTTTCTTAAGTCTAAGTCTCTCTCTATCGTGTGTCCCTTTACAATTTCCCATCCGTATTTTTGTCATATTTGTTCTTTTCTTTTATTTATTCATTTATTTGTTTGATTTTTTAGTCCAACAATTCTATGCCTCTTTTTATAACCTATTAATATTTTCTCGGATATATTCAATTATTATTTTTTCTTTCTTTTTTTTTCGCGCTGTAATTTCCATCGCATCTTCCTTCTCAATTCTTTTTTTTCTTTGTGGTATAATTATAATCAGGCAACATTTTTCTCTTTTCGTTTTGTTTTCTTCTTTTTTTTTTCCAGTTCCCTTCGTGTCTTTTTAATTTACCAGCTATCAGAAATTTCTTCCCCCTATTATTTTTCTTTCAGCGTGTAAATTTTATCCGTATCCTTATCAAATTTGCTGGACAGGAATCATATACATTCTTTTTATTTCTTTTATTTTTTTATTTCTTTTTTTGTTTTCTTTACGACTCATAAATCACTTTTCTATTTTATTTTCTGTTGTTTATTTCTTTTTTTTTTTTTTTTTGCCATTTAGAAACACATTTTCTATCTCTCTCTTTTTCTCTTGTATCATCATTTTCTCTCTATTCACTCTGCATTATTCAATATTCTCTTCAGTATTCTTTAAGTCTAGCCTTTATTATTTTGTATCTATTCACTCCGTTATTTTGTATTCTCCTCAGTCTTTCCATTCGTATCGCATGACCTGTTATCTCCCTCCCTCCTTTTTTTTTCTTTTCTTTTTAAGTCATTACCCACTAATCAATTTTTCTTTTAGTCCTCCTTTATCAATCATCCTCGTATTTTTCTTTCATATTTTCTGTTCACCTCTTTTTCAGCTGCATTATCTTTTTTTCTTACTGTTCACTAATTACTATTTCTTTTAGGTTTTCTTTTCATTTGTTTTCGTATCGCATGTTGTTTTGTTCCTTTTTTCTTGTTTTCATGTTTTTTTTTTCCTTCTAGTGTTTCTTTTAATTTCTTCTCGTATCGTATTTCCTTTTAACATTTTTTTCTTTTTTTTCTTTTTTTCTTCCCATCCATCTTTCGTTCATCTGCCTCATTAGTTTTCTTCATTCGTTACCCACTAACTCATATTTCATCTTGTGCTTCTTTTCAATTCATCGTATCCTATAACTTTATTGTATTTTTATTTGTTTATCTATTATCTCATTATTTTTTTTTTCACACTTTCCAGCCACCTTTTTCTTCTTCTTCTTCTTCTTCTTCTTCTTCTTCTTCTTCTTCTTCTTCTTCTTCTTCTTCTTTCTGCTGTCCATGGAACTTGCATAGCTCATCTTCTTCCATTCTTCTCTTCCTTCCATTCATCTTTCTTTTCTGTCGTATATTAATCGATTTACTGCCCATGAACCAATCACAGTTCTTGTTTCCTTTTCCATCCTTGCATCGTACCTTTTTTTATATATATATATATTTTTTTATATTTTAATCTACTTATGTATTTTTTTTATTTATTTATTTACTTTTTTACTATAACATAATTTTAGCTTCTGTCCACGAGCCAATCACAGTCTTTCCTTTTCAATACTTGCGTCATGCGTCTCTTTTCTTATCTTTTATACCTTATTCTATTTATTCATTTATTTGATTTATCTATCTTTTTTTCCATAATAACAACTCAATTTTTTTATGTATTATATATAATTTCTTTTTTTGTTTTCATTCGTTTCGTTTCGTTTCGTTTCGTTTCGTCTACTACTACCGCTACTGCATCCATCACACCCTTCCCTCTCCCCGCTCCTCCCTCACATCCTGTCTTCCTCTACAATATGCGGTACTGGGAGGCTACAGACACACGGACAGACACACAGACACTCCTGGACCCGGACACACTCACTCATTCGCAAGTAGTTACCTTTGCTTTTTTTTTATTATTATTTTTTATTCGGCTGCTTGGATTTCCCAGGTATGCCTCACAGGTGTGCTTTCCCCCTCACCTGTTCTCTCCCTCAGCCTTCCCCCTCTCCCCGTCTCTTCTCCTCTCCCTCCCTCTGCATCCCCATTGCTTTCCCCAGCCTCCGGGCATTTATGTCGGGGGGGGGGGGGGAGTGAGATGAGTAGGAGGAATGGGTGGAGATGAGTGAGTGTGGGGAGATGACTTGGGAGAAGGGAATTGCAGGGTAGAGAGGGAAGGAGAGGAAAGGGGGATATGAGAGAGAGAGAGAGAGAGAGAGAGAGAGAGAGAGAGAGAGAGAGAGAGAGAGAGAGAGAGAGAGAGAGAGAGATTTGATACCTTTATTTATCGCTAATATTTGTTTATGAATGTGTGTGTGTGTGTGTGTGTGAGAGAGAGAGAGAGAGAGAGAGAGAGAGAGAGAGAGAGAGAGAGGGAGGGGGCAGGAATATCATCCTCTAACTTCTTTACCACTACTACTACTACTACTACTACTGTCCTTTTTCTTCCTTCTTTTCCTACTTCCCTTCGTCTCTTCTGTATTTCTTGATTTTTTTTTTTTTACCACCACCACCACCATCACCACCACCACCAGTACTTTTATGGTGGTGGTGTTGATGATAGTAATGATGATGGCAGTGTTGTGAAAGATGATGAGGTGCAAACATCAACCTCACCTGTCTTAATTGGCCTCAAATCTCGCAGAGAGAGAGAGAGAGAGAGAGAGAGAGAGAGAGAGAGAGAGAGAGAGAGAGAGAGAGAGAGAGAGAGAGAATGGAGGATAGTTAGTAATATGAGGCAAGAGGGAGAAGGAGGAGGAGGAGGAGGAGGAAGAGGAGGAGGAGGAGGAGGAGGAGGAGGAAGAGGAAGAGGAGGAGGAGGAATAGGGAAGAGAAGAATGAGAAAAAGACTTGATAAACAGAAGAAAGATCATAGATAGAGAAGGAGGAAAAAGAATAGATTTGAAAAAGAGGGAATAATGAAAAGAAGAGTGAGACGAGAAGAAAGAGAGAAAGAACGAAGAGAAGGAGGAAAAGACTGGATGAACAAGGGCAGAAGGATCGCAAAGATAAAGGAGGAAGAGGAGGAGGAGGAAGAATAAGGAAGAGAATAGAGAAACAAGCAGGATGAGAAAAAAAAAAAAAGAGAAAACGGAATAGACTGAAGGAACGGGGGCAGAAAGATCGCAGAGATGGAGGAGGAAGAGAAGGAGGAGGAGGAGGAGGAAAAGTAGATTTGAAGAAGAGGGAAGATATGGGGGCAGGGTTACGGGGTAGAGGAAGAACAGGTAAGGTTCAGGTAACGTTATATAAAAGAAGGGTTAGGTAATGGTGATAGTGACTCGTCTAGGGGGTGTTAGGTTGCCTTGGGTGAGGTAAGTTAGGGTAGGTTAATTAATTCCTTCGTCAGTTTGGTTGTTTAGTTATGGGATAGTTGGACTGTCTAAGTTTGTTGTTTTTTGTTTATTTTGCTGGTTGTTAATATAGTTGTTTTGTTATTTTGTTTGTAAGTTCATTGTTTGTTTTTTATTTAAGTTAGTT
>NC_087193.1:7724783-7729783 GCF_035594125.1 Scylla paramamosain | reverse complement strand
CGAGTGTTTTCAAAGGCCACACAGACGAGTAACCGGTTTCTCAAGGGTGTTTCTCCAGTTAATAATGTAGAAGTCTTGTTAATCCGTCACTATAACCATAAAAAGACCCTTAGAAATACGTGTCACTTCAACTCGAGTCTTTTCATAGTGGAGGTGCGGCGTAGAAGTGTTTCAGAATACGGTATAGTAACTCATGTCCTCAGATGCTTTGTTCTCTCATCACGGCTGTCTTCAAAGGCCACAGAGATGATTAGCAGGGTTCTCAAGGGTGTTTCTTCTGTCGGTGATGTGGAATACTTATCAGTCTCTCACTAGAATCACGGAAACATCATTAAAACGCCTTGCATCTTCCTCAAACTCTTTATTCTCCCTTAAGGATTGTTTTCAGAGGCCACAGAGATGAGGGTGTTTCTCCTGTCATTGATGTGGAATACTTATTAATCTCTCACTAGAATCACGGAAACATCATTAAAACGCCTTGTACCTTCCTCAAACTCTTTATTCTCCCATAAGGACTGTCTTCAGAGGCCACAGAAATGATTAGCACGGTTCTCAAGTATGTTTCTCCTGTCATTGATGTGGAATACTTACTAATCTCTCACTAGAATCACGGAAACATCATTAAAACGCCTTGCACCTTCCTCAAACCCTTTATCCTCCCTTAAGGACTATCTTCAGAGGCCATAGAGATAGTCAGGTTCTCACGGTGCTGTTTCCCCATTAATGATGCAGAGGTCTTGTCAAACCATCACTGGAATCACAAACACATCCTTGAAAACCACAGTAACTTTCACTGGAGCCTGTTAACCTTTACACTGCAATGGTCACTTCTGCAAACATTCACACCGCAGTAAAGAGTTGTTTGCATGGACGCACTGAAAAAAAAAAAAAAGTAATAATAGATGGTTACTTTTGCCTTTTTCTGGACTACAAACTATTCAAGAGACCGCGGTACTAAAATGAATGTCTGAAAAAGTTGTAGATGACCGTAAAAAAAATAAATACCAGCGAAAGGGTTAAAATCAAAATAAGTCGAGATAAAACGCTAAAAATAAAATAAAAAATAAATAAAAAAACTAGGCAAAAATAAAAGCGTAGAAAAAATAATAAAATTAAGGAACAAGGAGACACACCACTCGTACATAAATAAATCATGAAGAAAAGAAAGACTTAACATTCAAACAAGGAAAAAAAAAAAAAGAAATTAAAGAACTAAACGAAAATAAAAACGTAGAAAGAAACATAAAACAGAAGACAAAGGAGATAGATCACACACACACACACACACACACACACACACACACACACACACACACACACACACACACACACACACACACACACACACACACACACACACACACACACACACACACAATACAAGGATGACAGGGGGCACGGGTTCCAGCGGCAGGCAGGGCGAAGGGCGGGGTGGTTCTGAAGACACGAAGATGGGACAATGAAGAACCATGAGGGGTTTGATGGGCCGTGGCATTGGGCGCTGTGGAACAATGGCGGGCGGCAGGATGGGGCAGGGTGGGGCGGGACGAAGGGGCACGGCGGGCAGGGGCGTTCCAGCACTCCCTCCCGACATACCCCGCGGGGCACGCTGACCTCTGCCCCGGAAGACCCCAGTACCAGGACACGGCAGAGAGAGAGAGAGAGAGAGAGAGAGAGAGAGAGAGAGAGAGAGAGAGAGAGAGAGAGAGAGAGAGAGAGAGAGAGAGAATACGTATGTGTGTTGCCTGCAAAACAGTATAAATTAAACAACAAAAACAGAGAGATAAAAGAGGAGAAGGAAAATAAGAAAGAAGAATACATTTATATGAAATAAAGATAAAAAAGAAAGAGGAGGAGGAGAATAAGGAGAAGGAGAATGATAAAGAGGAGTATGCATGTTATCTAAAAGGCAGTATGAATTAACAAAAAGAAAGAGAAAGCGAATGAAGAGGAGAAGGAAGAGGAGGAGGATGAGGAGAAGAAGAAGAAGAAGAAGAAGAAGAAGAAGAAGAAGAAGAAGAAGAAAAGAAAAATAAAGGACATGACAAGAAGCAAAAAACTGATAATAAGTATGATAGACACAATACTGAAGAGGAAGAACGAATGATACAAGAAAGAGAAGAATAAAAATGAGGAGGGAGAGAAGAAGAAAGAAGAGATAGAAGGAAAAAAGAGAAAAAATATAATTAAAAAAAAGAAATGATACTCGACGCAGAAATAAGAGGAAAGAGGGGAATAAAAGAAGAATTGGAAGAAAAGATAATTACAGGAATAAAAAGGCAATACTCTCGTAAATGACGTAGAAATTAGAAAAAAAAATTAAGAGGAAAGAGGAGGATAAGATGGAAGAGGAAGAAGAAGAAGAAGATGATGATGATGATGATGATGATGAAGAAAACAAAAATAAAATAAAATAAAATAAATTACAACAAAACATAACAAAATGAGCATGAGAGAAGGAGGAAGCAGGAGAAAGAGGAAAAAAGAAGAAGAAGGAAGAGATAGAAGACAACAAGAAAGAAAGCACAAGATAATTACCACAAAAAATGTAAAAAATACTTGACGTAGAAATAAGAGCAAAAAAAAAAAAAGCCGAGACGAGGACAAGGAGGGAGAAGAAGGCGAAGGAGGAGGGAAAGGCGAAGGAGGAGTAGGAGGAGGAGAACAAAGAAGGAGGAAGGTAAGGAAAGTAAGTGCCCGGCCTTGCTACACAGAACGTGACACAGAATTATTGATCAGCGGGTTGTAACGGTCCTTCCTCCTCCTCTTCCTCCTCCTCCTCCTCCTCCTCCTCCTCCTCCTCCTCCTCCTCCTCCTCCTCCTCCTCCTCCTGGCATTAACTTCCCCCTACCACCATCACCTGCTCACTTCACCTCATTACTGCCCAGGTGAGAAAGCTTACTACCGCACACCTGTTGAGAGAGAGAGAGAGAGAGAGAGAGAGAGAGAGAGAGAGAGAGAGAGAGAGAGAGAGAGAGAGAGAGAGAGAGATGCAGTATACTATCATTTATGTCACTCTTAAAGTTCAGTAATTAACTTATTAAGGTGAGCAGGTGAGTAGGTGATGTTTACCTGTTGTTTACTAATTAGTGGAGTACAGGTGTGTTTGTTTATGTACTTTGCTATTTATTTTTTTGTCGTTTACTTTTTGAGTTTTCGTTAAGTTTGTTTAGGTTAGCTTAAGTAGATAGTTAGGTTAAGTAGGTAGTTAGGTTAAATTAGGTAGCCAGTTAGTTATCTAGTTACTTATTTACTTGGAATTTTTATGGATTTTTATAACGGGTGTAAGAATCATAGCTCCCTCCCACACACACACACACACACACACACGGCGCTCCAGATGCAAGGTGGAGGTGTGGGCAGAACGACCTAGTTTTTTGTGTTGTACTTGGGTAGTAGAGGTCGTGGGAGAGTGGAGGTCAGTGCCACACACACACACACACACACACACACACACACAGAGGGTCGTAGGTCACGTGTATCCTGGTCATCTGCGGACATTGGAGTCGTACACACCACCACCACCACCACCACCACCACCATCACCACCTCTACCACCACCACCACCTGCTCCTTCAGATGTCTCAAGGACGTTGCCTGATGCTTCTTACTTCTTATTCCTCCCCCCCCCATTACCTTTGTTCCCCCCTTCCTCCCCTCTCTCCCATTCTCTCTCCCCTTCCTTTCATTTTTTTTTCCTTTTCTCTTATCTTTCCTTTACTTTCATTTTTTTTCATTATCTCTCTCTCTCTCTCTCTCTCTCTCTCTCTCTCTCTCTCTCTCTCTCTCTCTCTCTCTCTCTCTCTCTCTCTCTCTCTCTCTCTCTCTCTCTCTCTCTCTCTCTCTCTCTCTCTCTCTCTCTCTCTCTCTCTCTCTCTCAACACACCACTAATGGCTCAATGGCTAATGCAAATAAGCGGTGTTAGGGACTAGTATAAATATTACATTGCGTTGCGGTGAATTGCGTCTTATCTGAGTGCATTACATTACGCTGTGCTGTGTTTGGTATTGCGTTTCATCTCCCCTTACGTTGAATTGCTTTGTTATATAAAGCTGTGTGGTGTTGTGTTGTGTTGAATTGTTACGTTAGGTAGTGTTGTGTTTCGTTACGCATTTGTTTTGGGTTTTTTTTAGTATTGCGACTCCGATAACTGCAGTATTCTCGCACCTGTGTTTACCTGTAATTCACCCCTATTAACACACGTTTGTATATACCTGTAATTTAACCTTACCTGTAACACACACCTATATCTACCTGTAATTTAACTATATACCCCAAGCACACACCTGTAATTCACGTGTACCTCAAACTCACACACACACGCACACACGGACACCTAACTGTATATTACCTGTACGTAGTAACACACCACACACCCACACCTTTCTCATCCTCTCCATCCTTCCTTCCCTCCCTCCTTCACTCACTCCTGTAACCTCGAGATGACGTGGGAAAGACTTAAGATGTTCACCTTCTAAATACAGAGTAACTTTTTTTCCCACCTTCACCTTTATTTTTTCTAGGCACGTTTACTAAGCCTACTAATTTATTTTATGGACGTATGAGTATTAACCTTCCAGCTCACCTCCACCTGTGAATGTATACACCTGTGAATATACATACATGCGCTTGCTGGTATTCTTATATAAGTGATGCGTAATACACTGCGTACATTACCTGCTGGTCACCTGTTCATTTAACGAGTATATCTGTCAGGTGTGTCGTGGTGATTGGCTTGTCGCATCTAATCTGGAACAAGGTCTAAGAGAGAGAGAGAGAGAGAGAGAGAGAGAGAGAGAGAGAGAGAGAGAGAGAGAGAGAGAGAGAGAGAGAGAGAATCGAACCCCTCCCTTTTTTCCTTCCCTACCTCTCTCGTTCCTTCCCTCCCTTCCCACCCCTCCGCCCCACCTCCCCTGCCCCTTATACAACTTTTCTGCCCTCACAATGCGTAAATATACAACCTATAACGTGTTTAACTGTGCACCTTTAATTAGTACGC